>NC_044995.1:39624413-39906870 GCF_008728515.1 Papio anubis | reverse complement strand
GGTGGTAGTTACGTATTGTGAGTCCGCTTAAGATACAAACTGAGAAACATCAAAGCTTTCCCACAAAATTTACACTTATAAGGCCCATCTCCACTGTGCATTATCATGTGTCTTTGAAGGCTTGAATGGGAAATAAATGTTTTTCTGCATTCCTCACAAACATAGAGTTTCCTTCCACTATGAGCCCTTTCGTGTGTCTGAACAGAGGAGAGACAGTTGAAAGGTTTTTTACAGTATTTACATTTGTATGGTTTCTGTCCATATTCTTGATACTCATATGCCTTGTGTCCAGTGTCAGCTCTGATGGGCCTATTAAGAGATGAATGAGCACTGCCTACTTTTACACACACACTGCTTCTGCACGATTTGACTCCAGTGGTTGTTTTCTTCTTCAGCATGTCATCTGGAACCAGGGTCAAAATTTCTCCATGCTGATGACCTTCTTTACTTTCAAAGAGTCTCTCTCCCACAAAAGTTCTGTGAACAATGAGAAGTACATTGTAATGGGTCTGCTTATCAGTGATTTTATATTCATTCACAAGTATTGCACTTACATTTTTTCTTTTTTTTTGAGATGGAGTCTCACTCTTTTGCCCAGGCTGGAGTGTAGTGGTGTGATCTTGGCTCACTGCAACTTCCACCTCCTGAGTTCAAGCACTTTTTCTGCCTCAGCCTCCTAAGTAGCTGGGACTACAGGCATATGACACCACACCCAGCTAATTTTTTGTATTTTAGTAGAGACAGGGTTTCACCATGTTGCCCAGCATGGTCTTAAACTCCTGAGCTCAGGTGGCTCCACCCACCAGCCTCCCAAAGTGCTGAGAGATTACATTAATTTTTTTTTTTTTTTTTTTTTTTTTGAGACGAGTCTGGCTCTCTTGTAGCCCAGGTGCTGAGTGCGGTGGCCGGATCTCAGCTCACTGCAAGCTCCTCCGGTTCACGCTTTATTCTCCTGCCTCAGCCTCCCGAGTAGTTGGGACTACAGGCGCCTGCCTCTGGGCCTGGCTATTTTTGTATTTCAGTAGAGACGGGTTTTCACCGCAGTTAGCCAGATGGTCTCGACCTCCTGACCTCGCATCTCGCCTCCCAAAGTGCTGGGATTACAGGCTTGAGCCACCGCCCTCGCCTAATTTTTGTATTTCTTTAGTAGAGATAGGGTTTCACCATGTTGGCTGTGACTGGTCTCAAACTCCTGACCTCAGGTGGATCACCTGCTTTGGTTTCTCAAAATGCTTGGATTACAGGTGTGAGCCACCGTGCCTGGCCTGCACTTCCACTTTTAACATCATCCTGCAAACTGTAGGATTTCTGCCCTGTCTGAATTTGAATGGACCACAGGCTCTACAAGATGGCCCAGCTATATCTATTATCAAAAAAGATGATAGAAGACTTCTGAATACTGTTTTCTTTTGTTTTCTTTCTTTCTTTTTTCTTCTTTGAGATGGAGACTCACTCACTCATCCAGGCTGGAATGCAGTGGGGCAAACTTGGCTCACTGCAACCTCACCCTCCTGGGTTCAAGCAATTCTCCTGCCTCAGCCTCCCAGGTAGCTGAGATAACAGGTGTCCACCATGATGCCCAGCTAATTTTTATATTTTTAGTAGAGACAGGGTTTCACTATGTTGGCCAGGCTGCTTTTGAACTCCTGACCTCAAGTGATCCACCCTCCTCGGCCTTCCAAAGTGCTGGGATTACAGGCGTAAGCCACCGCACCCGGCCTCTCTGAATACTATTTTAAAGTAAACTATTTTACAAATACTAAATATCTGTCTTTTTAAATTTGTTTTTGAGTCAGGGTCTCATACTCTTGCCCAGGCAGGGGTGCAGTGATGCCATTGTGGCTTAGTATGGCCTCAAACTCCTGTGCTCAAGTGATCCTCCAGCCTGAACTTCCCAAAGGGCTGAAATATAGGCCTGAGCCATTGTGTCAAGCCTACATCACCCTTCAATATGTGTTCAGAGAAAATTTTCTAAGAATAAATAGGTTGAAATTGTGCTTATTTTGTTTCCTTTTTTTTTTTTAAACATTTTCTCCCATTCTAAGATTTTCTAAAGAGACACTTCTTTGTCTTGTTACTGGTGCAAGTTACCTTAGGTTTCTCTTTAGATTTTCGTACTCTACATATATGTTCTGGGCTTTCCATTTTTTCCCTACAACACAGAACAAGGAAAATAATCTTGAATTAGTATAAAACTATTTTTAAAATTACTTGATTCTATGTTCATGGTACACTGCAAGCATGCTTCCTTTATTTGTCAAATATTCCCTATCCACACTGTAAATCACTCAGCAGCATACATGAACTAAAAATACTTGTTCTGTCATTTACTGAGGGAAGTAATATTGTCACCCTTACCTACAGAGGCCAGGTTCCTGAAGGTTTCTTGCATCACATCTCTATAGAGAGTTTTCTGGGAAGGATCCAGCAAAGCCCATTCCTCTTGGGTGAAGGTCACAGCCACATCCTCAAAGGCCACTGAATCCTGAAACATCTCACATGCATAGAGGAGGATGGGTAAGACTAACAGCACTGGGAGCCTATACTGTATTCCCAAGAAGTTCCCATGATGCTGTGGACTCAAAACAATTATTCCATGACCATCAGACCTCATACTCTCTGTCTACACTCAGTTTCTTCTATAAAGTAATTCTGAGGCTACAACTGAACGATGTGGTAAAGCAACAGTAGAATAGGAAAATGTGTATTTTTGGTAAATCCAGAAAGGTGTGCTGCCTGGGCTGCCCCAATGTTTGTTTGTAAAGTGGGAGTACAGCACCTGCCATAAAAGTCCTCCAAATTCCTGTGCAGAAAAAGTTAACATTAACAGTCCTGAGGCTGCATATCCTTGAAAAAAAAGTCTATGCACAAAGTTTAACCTTTGATGTTATCTAGAAAGTGAGTTTTGTTCTGATTCCTGCAGCAGAAACAAAAACCAAAAAACTGGATTTTACAAGGGGTCTTATCAATCTAAATGATGAATCATAGATAACTAAAACAAAAACTCATAAGCTCATGCCACTGCATTCCAGCCTGGGCAACAGAGTGAGACTTGGTCTCAAAAAAAAAAAAAAAAAAATTGGCCAGGTGTAGTGGCGCATGCTTGTAATCCCACCTACCCAGGAGGCTGAGGCAGGAGAATCGCTGGAACCCAGGAGGCAGACACTGCAGTGAGCCAAGATCACAACACCGCACTCCAGCCTGGGTGACAGAGCAAGACTCCATCTTAAATAAAAAAAAAAATGGCCGGGCACGGTGGCTCAAGCTTGTAATCCCAGCACTTTTGGGAGGCCGAAGACGCATGGATCACGAGGGCCGTGAGATCGAGACCATCCTGGCTAACATGGTGAAACTCTGCTTTACTTCAAAATATTAAAAACTATTGCCAGTGCATGGCACCTGTAGTCCCAGCTACTTGGGAGGCTGAGGCAGGAGAATGGCGAACCCTGGAAGGAGGAGCTTGCAGTGAGCTGAGGATCCGCCACTGCACTCCAGCCTGGGTGACAGAGCAAGACTCCGTCTCACAAAAAAAAAAAAAAAAAAAAATTCAGGCACCAAGTCTCAACAAAAAAGCAAGTATTTATCAAACTTAAAAACTTTTGTGGCCAGGCGTGGTGGGCTCACGCCTGTAATCCCACCACTTTGGAGGGCTGGGGCAGGAGGATCACCTGAGATCAGGAGTTGGTGACCAGCCTGGCCAACATGGTGAAACACCATCTCTACTAAAACTACAAAAACTAGCTGGGTGTGGTGGTGTGCACCTGTAATTCCACTACTTGAGAGGCTGGGCAGGAGAATCACTTGAACCCAGGAGTTGGAGGTTGCAGTGAGCTGAGATCGTGCCACTGCAACAGCAAGACTCCATCTCAAAAAAACCACTTTTGTGCATGAGATGACACCATCAACAGAGGGAAAAGGGACTCCTTGTGCTTTGTTTAAAGGATAATAAATGGCTCAGCTTCTATGGAAACAGTACAATAGTGCCTAAAAGAATAAAATAAAATTACTGTATTTTCTAGCATCCCACTTTTGGGTCTAGTTATATTAAATTTCAAAAAATTGAAAACTGAGCCTTGAAGACATATTTGAAAACCACTCTTCACAAAATCAAAGAGCTGGATCAATCCACATGTCCATTGATGGCTGCATGCATAATGAAAATATGCTAGGTGTATGTATACATTGAAATGTTAATCTTATAACATCCTGTCTCATGCTACAACAATCACAAAAAATTGAGGATTCTATGGTAATTGCAAAAAGTTAATCACAAAAAGAAAATTACAGTATAATTCACCTTAGATTAGTTATGTAGTGTTGTGCAACTATATAAAACTGCTTAAGCTGGTAAAATTGAAGTTTATTATTTTACAATAATTAAAAATAATAAATCCCAATACCAAGTAAAAAAACTAATTGATATTGATTAAAAGATGGGCATAGGCCAGGTATGGTGGCTCACATCTGTAATCTTAGCACTTTGGGAGTCCAAGGTGGGTGGATCACTTGAGGTCAGGGGTTCAAGACCAGCCTGGCCAAAATGGTGAAACCCCATCTCTACTAAAAATACAAAAATTAGCTGGGCATGATGGCACATTCCTGTAATCCCAGCTACTCAAGAGGCTGAGGCAGGAGAATTGCTCAAACCTGGGCAGCAGAGGCTGCAGTAATCCGAGATTATGCCACTGCACTCCAGCCAGAGCAACAGAGCAAGACTCTGTCTCAAAAAAAATTTTTTAAAAAGGCAAAAGTATTTGAATTACATTTCTCCAATACATAGAAATGACCAATAAGTATATGAAGTGGTGCTCAACATCAGGAGTCAACAGGCATGATTACTTTACACAGTGTAGTTTCCGGTGGCTATTGAGCACTTTCTCTCATGAAAAGTATTCATAAAATAATAGCATTTTAAATTTAGCCATTTATTAAAGTAAAAAATAATAAACAATTTAAATACTGCAGCTGTTTCAAATGTATCATGAGAAACACAAAACTGAAGACGTCGTTTCGAGAGAGGATTGAGTGTTTCGGAATGCAGCGAGAAAACCAGAAATTTAGGGATTTATTGTCATTCCTAAGAAGAGCTGGCTGAGCATGGTGGCTCACGCCTGTAATCCCAGCACTTTGGGAGGCAGAGGTGGGTGGATCACCTGAGGTCAGGACTTCAAGACCAGCCCAACATGGTGAAACCCTGTCTCTACTAGAAAGGCAAAAATGAGCTGGGTGTAGTGACGGGCACCTGTAATACCAGCTACTGGGGAGGCTGAGGAAGGAGAATCGCCTGAACTGGGGAGGCGGAGGTTGCTGTGAGGCGAGATCACACCATTGCACTCCAGCCTGGGTGACAGAGCGAGACTCCGTCTCAAAAGAAGCAAAACAGAAACAAAAAAAACCAAAAAAAACAGCGCTAAGCTACAGAGGTCTTAAGGACTCCTGTTTTTTTGTTTTGTTTTGTTTTTGAGACAGAGTAGTCTCACTCTGCCGCCCAGGCTAGAGAGCAGTGGCGCAATCTCGGCTCACTGCAACCTCTGCTTCCCGGGTTCAACTGATTCTCCTGCCTCAGCTTCCCAAGTAGCTGGGATTACAGGCGCCCACCACTACACCTGGCTAATTTTTTTGTTTTTAGTAGAGATGGGGTTTCACCACATTGGCCAAGCTGGTCTCGAACTCCTGACCTTGTGATTCACTCACCTCGGCCTCCCAAAGTGCTGGGATTACAGCTATGAGCCACTGCACCTAACCAGGACTCCTTCTTTGACCAAACTTGAGCTCACAGCCCTCTTCTCGTCTAGGCTTTGGCCGCCTTCTGCAGAGCTCAGTTACAGCAAAAACCCTTTTAAGGCAGTTCACAGAGAATCCCCCCCCCCACCAAAACTTGGTATTTCCAATCAAGTTCAATTTCCCCCACTCATGATAATTCATCAACTTTCTCTTCCCTAACTGTTGACACCTCACCAAGTTCCATCCTTTTCCTCACCTTGCCCTGTAATATAGGAAGGAGATTAAACGTGGAGACAGCCTATTACGTGTCATGAGAAATGTAATATAATATACAGAACTGTAATCTCACTACATATTGTAGTTCTCATGACACATATTACAATTGTGCTGAATAAAGCCTTCCTTGATATTTTAAACACATTTTCAATACAATCTCTCTTTACAAGGGATAGGGATTTAGACTGGAGACTCTGCTTCAGAAGTCTAGAATGCATAGGGGATAATAGGCTCTCTCCCTGTGGGGAGACAGCTGAGAATACCTCCCACTCACAAAACCAAAACACCAGGTCAGATTTATTTCCTAAAAACCACTCCCTGTTGTTACCCCATAAACTTAGTAAGATAGGGGACTGTGGGTGCACTATTTCCCAGACAGGGTACTAGGGTGGAACTTATCTCCTGCAGTGATGATGCAGGATGCCTGGCGGTACTGGCTGCCAATTCAGCCATCACGCTGTGATAGACTTAGGTGTTGGGAACAGGCCCCCAAATCTGGCCATAAACTGGCCCCAAAACTGGCCATAAACAAAATCTCTGCAGCACTGTGACAAGTTCGTGATGGCTGTGATGTCCACGCTGAAGGTTGCTGGTTTACCAGAATGAGGGCAAGGAACACCTGGCCCATCCAGGGCAGAAAACCACTTAAAGGTGTTCCTAAACCACAAACAATAGCATAAGCGATCTGTGCCTTAAGGACATGTTCCTGCTGCAGATAACTAGCCAGAGCCCATCCTTTTGTTTTGGCCCATCCCTTTGTTTCCCGAAAGAAATACTTTTAGTTAATCTATAATCTACAGAAACAATCCTTATCACTGGCTTGCTGTCAATAAATATGTGGGTAAATCTCTGTTCATGGCTGTCAGCTCTGAAGGCTGTCAGCACCCTGATTTGCCACTCCACACTCTATATTTCTCTGTGTGTGTCTTTAATTCCTCTAGTGCTGCTGGGTTAAGGTCTCCACGACCCAGCTGGTCTTGGCAAGTGGTGTGCATATGTGGGGCTCGAACTCAGGTTGAAGGATCACAGGAGTAATGGTTGGAGAATGTGGAACTAAGCTGGAGGATACCCAAGTACTCTTAAGCAATGCCCATGGTGAGTAAGGGGAGCTCGGAAGCATCAGGGTAACAATGGAACAAGTGTGAGCTCTGGTTCCTTGCAACTTGGAACCTTTCCACACTGATGAGGAGGAGGAAAGAGAGTATAAGGAAGTAACAGAAGAGATGACAGAGCAGGTTTGTTCGCCAGCTAAAGCTAAAGCAGCAAAGGAGGAAGTGTTCATCCCTACCCTTCTGCACCCCCTCCTTATTTTGAAGAAAAAGAGTGGCCTGACCTGCCAGATCTTTCTTTTCTGGAGGACACTGGGTGAAAAGTAGTTTCCTCAATGACTGTTCGAGCAGCACCTCTAGTAACGGTTCTCAGTTCTATTCAGGCAGGAATTCAGCAAGCTAGATGAAAGGGTGATATAGAGGCTTGGCAGTTCCCTGTTAGGATACACCCCCCAGATCAACAGGGAAATATAGCTACATTTGAGCCTTTTCCTTTTAAATTTGGGAAACGCCATGAGGGGCCCGTTCCAAAACGAGGCATTTCCAGCTGAGGCCATTCCCTCACCCCTATACAATATCTGTCCCCCACCACAGCCAGTAGTGCCACAGTAGATTTATGCTGCACAAAAGCTGTGAGTCTTCTGCCTGGGGAACCCCTACAAAAAGTTCCAACAGGGGTCTGTGGACCTTGCCAGTGGGGACAATCTGATTACTTCTAGGTAGATCTAGTTTAAATTTAAAAGGAGTGCAAGTACATACAGGAGTCACTGATTCAGATTACAATGGGAAATTCAAATTGTTTTATCTACTTCTGTTCCCTGGAAAGCAGAACCATGAAAGCACAACTCCTGATTGCGCCGTATGTGGAAATGGGGAAAAGTGAAATTAAATGAACAGGAGTATTTGGAACCACAAATAAAAAAGGCAAAGTAGCTAACTGGGTGAATCAAATTACTGATATATTTCCTACCTGTGAAATAACTATCCAGGGAAATAAATTTAAAGGTTTGGTAGACACAGGAGTGGACATTTCAATCATTTCTCTACACCACTGGCTGTCCACATGGCCAATTCAACCTGCTCAATTTAACATAGGTGGAGTTGGTAAAGCCCCTGAAATATATCAAAGTAGTAATATTTTGCATTGTGAGGGGCCCGATGGACAACCTGGGACTATTCGACCAACTGTAACTTCTGTACCTATAAATTTATGGGGGAGAGATTTATTACAACAATGGGGAGCACAAGTTCTAATTCCAGAGCAATTATACAGCCCTCAAAGTCAACATATGATGCATGAAATGGGGTATGTCCCTGGTATGAGACTAGGAAAAAATTTGCAAGGTTGGAAGGAACTGCTTCAAGGGAAAGACAAAGTTCCCGCAAAGGTTTAGGATATCATTTTTGATGGTGGC
Organism: Papio anubis; assembly: GCF_008728515.1. Lineage (NCBI taxonomy): Eukaryota > Metazoa > Chordata > Mammalia > Primates > Cercopithecidae > Papio > Papio anubis. Next base: position 39,898,406 of record NC_044995.1, on the reverse strand, counting down.
CACTGTTAAGCCTCCAGAACCTATACTTTTAAAATGGTTAACAGATAAGCCAATTTGGATAGAACAGTGGCCACTAAGTAAAGAGAAACCGGAGACTTTAGAGGACCTAGAAAAAGGACACAGAGCTCCAACATTTTCCCCTTGGAATCCTCCAGTTTCGTAATTAAGAGTAAATCATGTAAATGGAGAATGTTAGCTGACTTAAGAGCTATTAATTCAGTTATACAACCTATGGGTTGAACTGTGACATGTTCATGATGGCTATGATGCCCACGCTGAAGGTTGTTGGTTTACCAGAATGAGGGCAAGGAACACCTGGCCCATCCAGGGTGGAAAACCACTTAAAGGTGTTTCTAAACCACAAATAGCATGAGCGATCTGTGTCTTAAGGACATGTTCCTGCTGCAGATAACTAGCCAGAGCCCATCCCTTTGTTTCCTGTAAGGAATAATTTTAGTTAATCTATAATCTACAGACACAATGCTTGTCACTGGCTTGCTGTCAGTAAATATGTGGGTAAATCTCTGTTTGTGGCTCTCAGCTCTGAAGGCTGTCAGCCCTCTGATTTCCCACTCCACACTCTATATTTCTCTGTGTGTGTCTTGAATTCCTGTAGCGCCATTGGGTTAGGGTCTCCATGACCAAGCTGGTCTCAGTACTTAGGCTTCAGCTGATATAGATATATGTCAGGACCATGTATAGAATTTGCATGTCTTTCTTCCATTTGGTGAATTCTCCTTGCAATTTCTTTTTTTTTAAGCCTATAGCAACGAGTATTCCCAGGAATTCTACAAACCATGTACTAACCTGGCCTGAACCTGCTTAGCTGCTAAGACCAGATGCATTCAGAGTGGCATGACCATATACTCTTTTATCTTTTTTTATTTTTTTCAATTTTGTTTTTTGAAACAGGGTCTCACTCTGTCAGTCTGGAGTGCAGTGGCATGATCATATTTCACTGTGGCTTCAACCACCTGGGCTCAAGTGATCCTCCCACCACAGCCTCCCCAGTACCTGGGACTGAAGTACCATAGAAGAACTATGACCTAAGAAAAAAAAAGTGGGACCCGTGTAGATTATCTGCTCAATGTTATGGTCAAATGACTACTGCTGTAAAAAACAAAATCCATAAATCAAGAAAGTGAACTACCATTCCATGGAAGGTTCATTACTAAGTAAAAATAAAATATGGTATAAAATATCACATATCTGATATCAACTGCATAAAAAAATGTAAAAATAAAATATACCGATAGGGATGCATACCATGGTTGTGAAACTATCATAAGAAAACAGTAATTATCATTCACAATACTGGCTCCATCAATATGTTGGATCACTATGAAATTGTTTTATGTGTTTTGACCATATGTAATATTTTTAGTTTCTAGAGTGGAAACTCTATGCAGAAATAACTATCAGTGCACATGGAAATACCAGCAACAACCTGTTGAATATAATTTTTAAAAAGACAACATAGCCTATTAAAACAAAGTTGTATTACAATTAATTTTCTTTTTAAAAATGTTTTTATTATCTTTGTTTTGTTTAAGGACAGGTTCTTGCTCTGTCACCCACGCTATGGTGCAGGGGCATGATGACAGCTCACTGTAGCCTTGACTTCCCAGGCTCAAGCTATCTCTCCCTTCCTGAGTAGATGATAATACAGGCTCCTGCCACCACACATGGTGAATTTCTTAATTTTTGTCGAGACAGGGTCTCTTTATGTTGCCCAGGCTGGTCTCAAACTCCTGGGCTGAAGCCATTCTCCCACCTCAGCATCCAAAAGCAACTACTTTTCTTGAAGTCCCAAAAGCCTCAGAAAGGATGTAAAATGATTATTATGCAAAAAGGACCCATGGAAAGATATCAATGGAAAAATATAATAAATATAAAGATGTTGGGCCGGGCGCAGTGGCTCAAGCCTGTAATCCCAGCACTTTGGGAGGCCGAGGCGGGTGGATCACGAGGTCAGAAGATCGAGACTATCCTGGCTAACATGGTGAAACCCCGTCTCTACTAAAAATACAAAAAACTAGCCGGGCGTGGTGGCAGGCGCCTGTAGTCTCAGCTACTTGGGAGGCTGAAGCGGGAGAATGGCGTGAACCCGGGAGGCGGAGCTTGCAGTGAGCCGAGATCACGCCACTGCACTCCAGTCTCAAAAAAAAAAAATATATATATATATATATATATATATATATATATATATATATATATATATATAAAAAGATGTTATATGTCCTTAAACACACACTGATTATCACTGTGATGTAATCTCTCTGAAATACATCTAGTATTTTATTATATTCCATGAAATGCACAAGCAGGTTTGTTTCTTCGTTGAAATTAAGAAAAACTACTTCTAAACACTGAAATAGAAGACAATGACTAAGAATAGCCAGGATAAGCTGGGTGCAGTAGCTCACACCTGTAATCCCAGCACTTTGGGAGGCGGAGGTGGGCAGATCACCTGAGGTCAAGAGTTCAAGACCAGACTAGCCAACATGGTGAAACCCCTCTCTACTAAAAATACAAAAATTAGCTGTGCATGGTAGCATGTGCCTGTAGTCCCAGCTACTCGCGAGGCTGAGGCAGGGAGAATCACTTGAACCCAAGAGGAAGAGGTTGCAGTGAGCCGAGATTGCACCACTGCACTCCAGCCTGGGTGACAGAGCAAGATTCTGTCAAAAAAAAAAAAAATAGCCAGGATGTTGTATAAAATATGACTAAGGGATGTTATGACATAAATGTTTACATTTTCCCACTCCAAATCATACAGCGACACCCTAATCTGTAATACGATGGAATTAAGATGGCATCTCTGAGAAGTCATTAGAATTAGATAAGAGCATCAGAGTAGATCCCTCGTGAATGGGATTAGTAATCTTATGAGACACGGGATAGCCTGTTTCCTCTTTCTCTCTGTCATGTGAAAAAATTTAAAAAAAAGCTGACCCGGTGCAGTGGCTCACGCATGTAATCCCAGCACTTTGGGAACCTGAGGTGGGTGGATCACAAGGTCAGGAGTTTGAGACCAGCCTGGCCAAGATGGTGAAACCCTGTCTCTATTAAAAAATACAAAAATACAAAAAATTAGCCGAGCATGGTAGTAGGCACCTGTAATCCCAGCTACTCAGGAGACTGAGGCAGGAGAATTGCTTGAACCTGGGAGGCAGAGGTTACAGTGAGCCAAGATCACACCACCGTACTATAGCAAGATTCTGTCTCAAAAAAAAAAAAAAAAAAGCCATCTGCAAACCAGGATGTAGGCTCTTACCAGGCACCAGATCTGTCAGTACCCTGAACATGGACCTCACAACTTCCAGAACTGTCAGAAATAAATGTTTATTCTTTTTTTTTTTTTTTTTTTTGAGACAGAGTCTCACTCTGTCACCAGGATGGAGTGACGTGGCTTGATCTCGGCTTACTGCAACCTCTGCCTCCCAGGTTCAAGTGATCCTCCTACCTCAGCCTCCTGAGTAGCTGGGACTACAGGTGCGCACCAGCATGCCCAGCCAATTTTTTGTATTTTTAGTAGAGACGGGGTTTCACCATGTTAGCCAGGATGGTCTTGATCTCTTGACCTCGTAATCCGCCTGCCTCAGCCTCCCAAAGTGCTGGGATTCCAGGTGTGAGCCACCGCACCCGGCCTAGAAATCTTTATTCTTTAAGTCACCCGGTCTATGGGAATTTGATATAAAACCTCAAGATAACTAAGACAGACAGGCACTATCCCCAGAATACATCACAGCTTTGAGATCTATACTAAGAGAACATGATATTAACAGAGAGATGGAAATACAGACCAATGGAGGGGGTCTGTGGGTACAAAAACACAGAATGAATAAGACCTAGAATTTGCAAGCACAACAGATTGACTATAGTAAAAAATAATATATTGTACATTTTGAAATAACTAAAAGAGCTGGGCATACTGGCTTATGCCTGTAATCCCAGCACTTTTGGAGGTGGAGGCAGGGGGATTACTTGAGCTCAGGAGTTCGAGACAAGCCTGAGCAACATGGTGAAACCCCATCTCTATGAAAAATACAAAAATTAGCTGGGTGTGGTCACAGCTATTTGGGAAGCTGAAGCAGGAGGATCACTTGAACCTGGGAGGTGGAGGTTGCAGTGGTGTGGTTGGCTCACGCCTGTAATCCCAGCATTTTGGGAGGCCGAAGCAGGCGGATCATGAGGTCAAGAGATTGAGACCATCTTGGTCAACATGGTGAAACCCAATCTCTACTAAAAATACAAAAATTATCTGGGCGTGGTGGTGCGCACCTGTAGTCCCAGCTATTTGGGAGGCTGAGACAGGAGATTCGCTTGAACCCAGGAGGCAGAAGTTGCAGTGAGCCGAGATCGCGCCACTGCACTCCAGCTTGTTCAGAGTGAGACTCCATCTCAAAAAAAAAAAAAAAAGACACAGCAACCGAGCAACATTCATGTTAAAATAGATACCAAGCCAGGCACAGTGGCTCACACCTGTAATCCCAGCACTTTGGGATGCCAAGGGGGGCGGATCACTTGAGGTCAGGAATTCAAGATCAGCCTAGCCAGCATGGCGAAACCCCTTCTCAACTAAAAAAAAAATACAAAAATTAGCTGGGCGTGGTGGCAGGCACCAGCTACTTGGGAGGCTGAGGCACAAGAATCGCTTGGACTCAGGGAGGTGGAGGTTGCAGTGAGCCAAGATCATGCCACTGCACTCCAGCCTAGGCAACACAGTGAGACTCTGTCTAAAAAATAAATAAAGTAATATCAAAAGACAAAACAGACTCTTTGTGGAAATAAGACACGAAATCTGGGCAATATAGGAAGACCTCATCCCTACAAAAAATAATTAGCTAGGCAGAGTGGCATGCACCTGTGGTCCCAGCTACTCGGAAGGCTCAGGTAGGACTGAGCCTTCCTAGGCTTGAGCCCAGGAAGTCAAGGCTGCAGTGAGCTGTGATCACACCAGTACACTCCAGCCTGGGTGACAGCAAGACCCTTTTTAAAAAAAAAAAAAAGTCCTCCATCCTGCAAAGAAGAATAACTGATTTTTTTTTCCAGTCGCCCAGGTTGGAGTGCAGTGGCGCAATCTCGGCTCACTGCAACCTCTGCCTTCCAGGTTCAACCGATTCTCCTGCTTCAGCCTCCCAAGTAGCAGGGACTACGGGCATGTGCCACCATGCCTGACTAATTTTTTGTATTTTTAGTACAGACAGGGTTTCACCATGTTGGCCAGGATGGTCTCAATCTCCTGACCTGGTGAACTGCATGCCTCAGCCTCCCAAAGTGTTGGGATTACAGGCATGAGCCACCATGCCTGGCCAGAACTGATATTTTGGGTACTCTTTGTAATTCACCAATCTACCATATTTTCTTGTGGAAATTATTTCATTTTTCTCCAGTTATAATAGTAAACTTTCCCTATTTTTCTCCAGTAGCATTCCTAAAACTAGTCCCTATAATGCCATTGGAAATCACCCACAACAAAAGGATACACCTGAGAGATGTACTACACTGCCTGTAGAGAAGAAAAAAACATTAAGAAATGGAATACAAGACTAAATAGAGATTTTTTTTTTTTTTTTTTGAGATGGAGACTTGCTCTATAGCACAGGCTGGAGTACAATGGCACAATGTCAGCTCACTGCAGCCTCACCTCCCAGGTTCAAGGGATTCTCGTGCCTCAGTCTCCCAAGTAGCTGGGATTACAGGCGTGTGCCACTACACCCAGCTAACTTTTGTATTTTTAGTAGAGACAGGGTTTCATCGTGTTGGCCAGGTTGGTCTTGAACTCCTGACCTCAGGTGATCCACCTGCCTTGGCCTCCCAAAGTGCTGGGGTTACAGGCGTGAGCCACTGCATCCAGCCATCTTTTTTCTGAAATCTACCTCTTTCTGGCCTGTGTGTAAAATTTTCTTATTTTGCAAGCTCTAGTGAAAAATGCAATTTACAATTAACAAAAAACCTGAAACTGCAATAAGTGAACAATTATTTACAAAAAGACAAACCCACAGAAGGGCAATGCTGACTAGAACACAGTGATGTTTGACTCAAGTGTCAGCACAGGCCATGTTATCACATGGGACATTTCTCTATGCTCATCCTGCTCACTGAAGTGCTGAATGACTCTTTTCCAACAACACTGCACTGTGCCCCCGTGTGCCCCAAGTGCATTTCTTGTTTTTTTTTTCCTCTTGAGACAGAGTCTCGCTCACTTGCCCAGGATGGAGTGCAATGGTGCGATCTCTGCTCAGTGCAGAATCCACCTCCCAGGTCCAAGCAATTCTCGGGCCTCAGCCTCTGGAGTAGCTGGGACTACAGGTGTGTGCCACCACACCTGGCTAATCTCTTTTGTATTTCTAGTAAAGCCAAGGTTTCACCATATTGACCAGGCTGGTCTCAAACTCCTGGCCTCAAGTGATCTACCCACCTCAACCTCCCAAAGTGTTGGGATTATAGGCCTGAGCCACTGCATCTTGCCAGTGCATTTTCATTTACCAGACTGAGGCAGGAGAGTGGCATGAACCCGGGAGGTGGAGCTTACAGTGGCGGAGATCATGCCACTACACTCCAGCCTGGGCGACAGAGCGAGACTCCGTCTCAAAAACAAAACAAAAACAAGAAACGGGCCCAGCGCAGTGGCTCACACCTGTAATCCCAGCACTTTGGGAGGCCAAGGCTGGTGGATCACGAGGTCAGGAGATGAAGAGCATCCTGGCTAATACAGTGAAATCCCGTCTCTACTAAAAATATAAAAAATGAGCCAGGCATGGTGGCGGGTGCCTTTAGTCCCACCTACTGGGAGGCTGAGGCAGGAGAATGCTGTGAACCCGGGAGGCAGAGCTTGCAGTGAGCAGAGATCGCACCACTGCACTCCAGCCTGGGCGACAGAGCGAGACTCCATCTCAAAAAAAAAACCACAAAAAAACCAAAAACAAATAGCTGATATTACGAATTGAAGAAGGAGAGATGGTGTCTGGAAATTTTAGAAAGGAACTGAAATTTTAGTATTGTACTGAAAGCTCTCCAGAGGTAGGCCAGGGTCACAGGGTGGAGGGTTTGAGATCTCCCTTCCCATATATTTAGAAAATGCAGAGAAGTACCAGTCAACTGGGGAGTGTTGAAAATTTTGAATAAGAAGTAATTAAACTTAACTGCCTATAGTACTCTTAAGATCTCGGAACCGGCCGGGCGCGGTGGCTCACGCCTGTAATCCCAGCACTTTGGGAGGCCGAGGCGGGCGGATCACAAGGTCAGGAGATCGAGACCACGGTGAAACCCCATCTCTACTAAAAATACAAAAAATTAGCCGGGCGCGGTTGTGGGCGCCTGTAGTCCTAGCTACTCGGGAGGCTGAGGCAGGAGAATGGCGGGAACCCGCGCCATTGCACTCCAGCCTGGGCGACAGAGCGAGACTCCGTCTCAAAAAAAAAAAAGATCTCGGAACCAAGCACATGGAAATCAAATTCAAATGCTATTCATATAAATTACTAACTTATGTGACACTATGTGGCCTGAGAAAACAATAAGAAGTTACTAATTTATTGGGAAATGAAATACGAGCTTAACCAGGTACAATTGGTCGAGTAACCTCTGATTATACAACCAAAAAATTTCTGCTATATGGTCTGTGAAAAAAGGTAATTCAAAAATTTAAGCTGTTGGAACTCCAGATTATCTTGAACTTTAATGTGATTCTGGAATTGAGTCACCTGACAGACACCGGAAAGAGCCAGCTGGACCCCTCCCACACCTGACTACAGATTAACCTTCCGACAAGCCTCATTATATCCGCTTCCTTTAGGAGCTTACACACAGCCACTGATCCATCTTCACGTTAAAACAGACAGCCGACTGGAAACGCAGACTCTGTGACAATAAGATACCAAATTACAAACAAGACCTAAGGCCACGCAAGGCAAGAGGTAAGTCAAATCTTAGAATTCATAAAATCTAAAGAAACAGGTCTTTTGTCTTGGCTGAGATGAAATCACATGACAGATACCAGACCCTCTTCACTGAAGCATTCCTTCCTACCTCCTCGAAATTTTAAACAAAGCTTCACACTCTCCACCAACGGCCACCTACGGAATCTGTCAACCACCTGCGCCTTCTAAGCCCCCTTCCACAGGTCCCGCCCTTTCTGCCAAAGGAACTCACACCTTCCAGGCATTGATGCATAATTTTCCCTGCAATTCCTGTCTCCCTGAAATGAATAAAAGCAAACTGTCTTGAGCCGCCTCGGGACCACTTACCCCAGGCCTCCTGGGGTTGTGTTTTCCTCAGCCGAGGCCTCTCCTATTTGGCTCTGAATAAATTTCTTTAAGTTATTTACACAGTTTGGCATTTTCCGTTAACAAATTACAAGCCAGGACTGGGTGTTTATCATTCAGGAATCTCAAAGGAACTCTTTAATTATTAATATACTTTTTAAAAACCCTATTCTGAGAAGCAAAACTCTTGAATTGTTAAAGTGTCTCAGTTTAATTTTTAAGAGGAGAAAGGAGCTACTGGGGACCCCACAGCCCACCCTCCTCCTACACAAACCCCACACCCGAGGCGGGATCCCCCATGACCCTCGCGTGGTCCCCGCACAATCTGGGGAGACACGGGGCAGCGGGCGCGGAGCTGCCCAGAGAGGGCTCTGGGAACTGGGTGATAGTCGCCGCGCAGGGACGGGACGAGACGCCCGGGTCCCAGCTGCCGGCCCAGCCCCACCGTGGGGCCAAAGGGACCAAGGGCCGAGCTGTCCCAACGGAATTCGGGTCCCAGACCCCGGAGTCGCCGCGGGGAGACCCGGGTCCCATCACAGCCGGTTCCGGCCGGTTCCAACCAGCTCCTTCCCCGTCTCGGGAACCCTGGCCCGCACGCTCACCATTTCTTGCTTTCAGGTGACTCTCACGACCAGTGCGGGTCACAGCACAGGCAACAGAAGCTATGGCAGAGGCACCTGAACCCTCTGGGAGGGGAAAGCCAGGTTCCCAACCTCAGCTCGCTGCCTGGAGGAGAGCAAGGCCTTCGCCCTCCCAGATGGGCAGTTGGCCCCTGATTGGACGAGGCACCGGGCCCCGCCCCCTCAGCCGTGAGTGACAGTAGAAGCCCTTGGTAACGGGGCTCTGAGAACCGGTTTGACAGGATCTAGCGATAGATTTTTTTGAGACGGTGCCCGCTTGTCAGGCTGGAGTGCAGGCTGATCTCTGCTTCACTGCAAGCTCCGCCTCCCGGGTTTACGCCATTCTCCTGCCTCAGCCTCCGGAGTAGCTGGGACTACAGGCGCCCACCACCTCGCCCGGCTAGTTTTTTGTATTTTTTAGTAGAGAGGGGGTTTCACCATGTTAGCCAGGATGGTCTCGATCCCCTGACCTCGTGATCCGCCCGTCTCGGCCTCCCAAAGTGCTGGGATTACAGGCTTGAGCCACCGCGCCCGGCCTGCGATAGATTCTTTAAGCCAGACGTCTGTAACCTTTTTAGCACCAGAACCGGTTTCGTGGAGGACAGTTCTCCTACCGGAGCAGATAGTTTCGGGATGAAACTTCCACCTCAGATCATCAGGCATTTGATCCTCGTAAGGCAAACCCAACCTAGATCCTTCGCATGCGCAGCTCAGAATAGGGTTCGGGCTCCTATGACGCACTAATGCCTCTGCTGATCTGACAGGAAGCATAGCTCTGGCGATAATGCCCGCTGGCTCGCCCGCCAGCCGCTCCCCTCCTGCTGTGCGGACTGGTTCTTACAGGCCATGGACCCGGGGTTGGGAACCCCCGCCATAGGGTGCTGTTGAATAGAAACTTTAGCTTGTGCGGGGGAGTAGCTCATGCCTGTAACCCCACCACTTTGGGAAGGCAAGGCCGGCAGGGCAGATTGCTTCAGCCCAGGAACTTGAGACCAGCCTGGGTAACATAGCAAAACCCCGCCCCTACAAAAAATACAAAAATTAGTCGGGCATGGTGGTGCATGTTTGTAGTCCCAGCTACTTGGAAGGCTGAGATGACAGGATCGCCTGAGCCCAGAAAGGTCGAGGCCAAAGTGAGCTGTGATTTTACCAGCCTAGGTGTCAGAGTGAGACCCTGTCTCCGAAGGAAAAAAAAAAGGGAATTGCAATACAGTCGGCTAAATGAAAGACCAGAGTTTTATTTTTATTCAAGTCTTCCTCCCTAAAAATTGGGAGGCTAGGTTTTGTTTTGCTTTGTTTTTGAGACGGAGTCTCGCTGTCGCCCATGCTGGACAGCAGTGGCGTAATCTCGGTTCACTGCAACCTCCGCCTCCTGGGTTCAAGCGATTCTCCCGCCTCAGCCTCCTGAGTAGCTGGGATTACAGTCGCGCCCCACCACGCCCGGCTAATTTTTGTATTTTAGTAGAGACAGGGTTTCATCATGTTGGTCAGGCTGGTCTCAAACTCCTGACCTCATGATCCGCCCGCCTCGGCCTATGGAAGTGCTGGGATTACAGGCGTGAGCCACCGCACCCGGCCGAGAGTGGGGGTTTTAAAGGTAATTTGGTGAGCAGGAGGCTGGAAAATAGGGAATGCTGATTGGTCGTGAAAAGGATGTATATCACAGGGAGTCTAAGCTGTCTTCTTGCACTGAGTCAGTTCTTGGCTAGGGGCCACTGGAGCAGGTGAGCCAGTTTATTGGTCTGTGTGATGCCAGCTAATCCATCAGAATGAAGGGTCTCAGAAATACCTGAAACACCAATCTTAGGTCTTACAACAATATTATCCACAGGAGCAAGTGGCAAGGTTGGGAATCTTGTGTCCTCTGGCCGCATATTTCCTGAACCATAATTTCTAATCTTGTGGCTAATTTCTTAGTTTTACAAAGGCAATCTGGTTCCCAAGCGAGGAGATGATTTCTTTTGGGAAGCGGCAGTTACAACTTTTGCTTTAAAGCTAAACTAAACTCCTTCTAATATCAGTAAGACCTATAACCAGGAATGAACAGGGGTAGCTTGGAGGCTAAAGAAAACGTGGAGTTGCTTGGATCTGATCTCTTTCACTGTCATCATTTTCACTGTTACAATTCTTGCAAAGGAGTTTTCAGATGTAGAGTCATAATTTTAGCTCTTGGCAACATTTATGTTGGAATTTATATACAGCAACTAAATCACTGGAACAGGATAATTGGTTGAGGATTTACTAACTGTTCCATCAGGTAGAAGTGGCACTCTTTTGATTTAACTGAAAGCACTATTTCTTCAGCCATGGAAACTGAGTATAGCAATGATATGTGATCTAAAGAATGTTCCCACTCTGCTTCTTCTCTCTAGTGAAGTCCTGCCAGGCACCTTACTACTTCCACTGCCACTTTTTCCTCCTCCAAATGTGGCTAAGCAATTACTTCCCTTATGGAAGACTGCAAAGATGAAAACATGGCTAGGTTGATGGGGTCACTCTTAGACAAGGTAGACTTATGTTATACTTTTTGCAAAGGTGACTTCAGATATGGAATCATAATTTTAGCTGCTAGCAGCAATGATGTTGGAATTCACATACAGACACTAAATGACCGGAAAAGGACAAGTCGTTGAAGGTTTACTAATTGTTCCCTCAAGTGGAAGTGCCATTCCCTATTGATTTAACTGACAGCATTATATCCTCAGCCATGGACACTGAGTACAGCAATAATGTGATCTAAAGAACTTTCCACTCTGAGGGCCAGGTGCAGTGGCTCACGCCTGTAATCTCAACACTTTAGGAGGCCAAGGAAGGCAGATCACATAAGGTAAGGAGTTAAAGACCAAGCTGGCCGACACAGCGAAACTCTATCTCTACTAAAATCACACAAATTAGCTGGGCGTGGGCTGGGCGCAGTAGCTCACGCCTGTAATCGCAGCACTTTGGGAGGCTGAGGTGGGCAGATCATCTGAGGTTGGGAGTTCAAGACCAGCCTGACCAACATGGAGAAACTCCGTCTCTATTAAAAATACAAAATTAGTTGGGTATGCTGGCGCATGCCTGTAATCCCAGGTACTCGGGAGGCTGAGGCAGGAGAATCGCTTGAACCTAGGAGGCGGAGGTTGCGGTGAGCCGAGATTGCGCCATTGCACTCCAAAAGCAAAACTCCGTCTCAAAAAAAAAAAAAAAAAATTAGGCGGGTGTGGTGGTGCCCACCTGTAGTCCCACCTACTCAGGAGGCCAAGGCATGAGAATCACCTGAACCTGGGAGGTGGAGGCTGCAGTGAGCTGAGATCCCGCCACTGCACTCCAGCCTGGGTGACAGAGTGAGACTATCTTAAAAAAAAACAAAACAAAACAAAAAAACACACAAAAAACAAAAGGCTGGGCGCAGTGGCTCATGCCTGTAATCCCCGCACTTTGGGAGGCTGAGGCAGGCAGATTATCTGAGGTCAGGAGTTCAAGACCAGCCTGGCCAACATAGTGAAACCCCATCTCTACTTAAAATACAAAAAATTAGCTGGGCATGATGGTATGCACCTGTAATCCCTGCTACTTGGGAGACTGAGGCAGGAGAATCGCTTGAACACGGGAGGTGGAGGTTGCAGTGAGCCGAGATCATGCCACTGCACTTCAGCCTGGGGTACAAAAGCGAGACGTCGTCTCAAAAAAAAAAAAAAAAATACTTCCTACTCTGCTTCTTCCCTCTGGTAATGTTCTGCCAGGTACATTGCTACTTCCACTGACACTTTTTCGTCCTCCAAAGGTAGCTAAGCAATTGTTATTTCCCTTATGGAAAACTGAATATAAATGGGAACATAGCTAGGCCAATGAGGTCACTCAGGGGCAAAGGAGACTTATGTTGTATAGCAAGTTTTCTTTTCAGTAGCTTAATTTTCACTTCTATTTGTTTAATTTTTTATTTTTTTGGAGACAGAGTCTCACCTGTCATCCAGACTGGAGTGCACTAGCATGATCTCAGCTCACTGCAACCTCTACCTCCTGGATTCAAGCAATCCTCTCACCTCAGCCTCCTGAGTAGCTGGGACCACAGGCCCATGCCACCATAACTGGCTAATTTTTGTATTAGTTTGTAGACACAAATTCTCACTATGTTGCCCAGGCTGGTCTTAAACTCCTGGGCTCCAGCGATCTGCCCACCTTGACCTCCCACACAGTGCTGGGATTGATTGCAGGTGTGAGCAACCACGCCCAGCTTTCATTTCTACTTTTTGATTATTTTAAAATTTTATTTGTTTATTTATTTTTCTTTTTTCTTTTATTTTCTTTTTTTTTTTTTTTGGAGACGGAGTCTCGCTCTGTAGCCCAGGCTGGAGTGCAGTGGCGCGATCTCCACTCACTGCAAGCCCCGCCCTCCGGGTTCATGCCATTCTCCTGCCTCAGCCTCCAGAGTCGCTGGGACTACAGGCGCTCGCCACCGCGCCCGGCTAATTTTTTGTATTTTTTTTAGTAGAGACGGGGTTTCACAGTGTTAGCCAGGATGGTCTCGATTTCCTGACCTTGTGATCCACCCGTCTCGGCCTCCCAAAGTGCTGGGATTACAGGCGTGAGCTATTTATTTTTAGAGACAAGATCTTTCTACCTAGTCCAGGCTGGGGAACAGTGCAGCATTAAACTCCCACGCTAAAGTAATCCTTCTGACTTAGCTTCGTGACAAGCAGTGACCAGACACATGACATCACACCTGAATGTTTTACAAAATTAATAGTGCCTAAATATGGCAGGGGACGGTGGCTTATGCCTCTAACCCTAGCACTTTGGGAAGCCAAGGCAGATGTGATCACCTGAGGTCTGGAGTTCGAGACCAACCTGGCCAACATGGTGAAACCTCGTCTCTACTAAATATACAAAAATTAGCTGGGCGTGGTGGTGGGCACCTGTAATCCTAGCTACTCAGGAGGCTGAGGCAGGAGAATCGCTTGAACCCAGGAGGCGGAAGTTGCAGTGAACCAAGATCACACCACTTCACTCCAGCCTGGGCAAAAGAGCAAAATTCCGTCTTAAAAAAAAAAAAATTTGGCCGGGAGTGTGGCTCACGCCTGTAATCCCAACACTTTGGGAGGCCGAGGCAGGTAGGTCACAAGGTCAGGAGTTCGAGACCAGTCTGGCCAACATAGTGAAACCCCATCTCTACTAAAAGTACAAACAAATCAGCCAGGTGTGGTGGTGGGCGCCTATAATCTCAGCTACTCGGGAGGCTGAGGCAGGAGAATTGCTTCAACCCACGAGGCAGAGGTTGCAGTGAGACGAGATTGTGCCATTGCACTCCAGCCTGGGTGACAGAGCGAGATTCTGTCTCAAAAAAAAAAAAAACCGAAAAAGAAACCAGCCGGGAGTGGTGGATCATGCCTGTAATACCAGCACTTTGGGAGGCCAAGGCAGGCAGATCACAAGGTCAACAGATCAAGACCATCCCAGCCAACATGGTAAAATGCCATCTCTACTAAAAATACAAAACTTAGCCAGGCGTGGTGGTGCGTGCCCATAGTCCCAGCTACTCAGGAAGCTGAGGCAAGAGAATCTCTTGAACCAGGGAGGTGGAGGTTGCAGTGAGCCGAGATCACGCCACTGCACTCCAGCCTGGTGACAGAGCAGGACTCCATCTCAAAAAAATAAAAATAAATGTATAAAATTCAGCCAGGCATGGTGGCACACGCCTGTAGTCCCATCTACTCAGAAGGCTGAGGCAGAATTGCTTGAACCCAGGAGGTGGATGTTGCAGTGAGTCAAGATCACGCCACTGCACTCCAACCTGGGCGATAAGAGCAAGACTCTGTCTCAAAAAGAAGAAATAAATTCCACATACCAAACTAGTCCCAGGAATAAATATGCAATTTATTAAACAAGAAAACAATAATAGCCTAACACAATAGCCAAAAAAGTTAAAATTTCAGAAATATTTGTTTTCCCATGAAAACTAGATAGCAGTTGTGGTGGCTCATGCCTGTAATTTCAGCACTCTGGGAGGCCAAGGCAGGACTGTTTGAACCCAGGAGTTCCAGAGTACTGTGGGCAACACAGGGAGACCAGGTCTCTACAAGAAAAATTAAGAAATTAGGTGGGTGTGGCCAGGCGTGGTGGTTCATGCCTGTAATCCCAGCACTTTGGGAGGGCAAGGCAGGTAGATCACAAGGTGAGGAGTTTGAGACTAGTCTGGCCAATATGGTGAAACCCCATCTCTACTAAAAATGCAAAAGTAAACGGGCGTGGTGACGCATGCCTGTAATCCCAGCCGAGACCGTGCCACTGCACTCCAGCCTGGGCGACAGAGCGAGGCTCCGTCTCAAAAAAAAAAAAAAAAAGAAATTAGATGGGTGTGGTGGCTCACACTTGTAGTCCCAGCTA
Source organism: Papio anubis (assembly GCF_008728515.1). Taxonomy (NCBI): domain Eukaryota; kingdom Metazoa; phylum Chordata; class Mammalia; order Primates; family Cercopithecidae; genus Papio; species Papio anubis. The sequence continues at coordinate 39,883,153 of NC_044995.1, read as the reverse complement.
TTCAGGAGGCTGAGATGGGAGGATCCCATGGGCCTGGGAGATGTAGGCTGCAGTGAGCAGTGATCAAGCCACTGCACTCCAGCCTAAGTGACAGATGGAGACTGTCTCAAACAAAACAAACTAGGCAAAAAAGCTAAGGATAGCACCTTTGAATTTGTCTCTAAATTGTCATTCAAAGTCTTGGGCCCCCACTAAAGGAATTCCCTGGTAATTAGACACTAGATAAAGCAGAAGTGAAGACTGTACTCTAATTATCCTCCTTTGTTTTAGGTTTCTTCCTGAAGGACTTGAAGTCACTTCCTCTACCCAGGTAACGTTTTTCTGCTGACCCCCAAATTTTAAACAAAGTTGTTCTTCCCTAACCAATTGCAAATCAGGAAATCTTTAAATCTACCTATGACCTGTAAGCCCCAGCTTTAAAATATCCCACCCTTTCAAGTATAAACCAATGGGTAATCTCCATGTATTCATTTGTTATTTTGTGTATAGCATCTACAGTCCTAAAACTTACTCCTGCTTCTAAAAATCCCTGCCTGCAATCCAGCTGGGGAGGTCAGGATTTAAGACTATACCTGTGTGTCCTCGCAGTTGGAACCCTGCAATAAAGGCTTTCGGCGGTGTGGTTGCTCAACCTGTAATCCCAAGCACTGGGAGGCAGTGGTGGATCACAGTCAGGGGAGTGAGACCATCCTGGCTAACATGGTGAAACCCGTCTCTACTAAAAATACAAAAACTAGCCAGGCGTGAGTGGCAGTAGCCTGTAGTCCCAGCTACTCGGGAGGCTGAGAGAATAGGCGTGAGCCAGGCGGAGCTTGCAGTGAGCAGTCCCGGCGCCACTGCACTCAACCTATAGGCGACAAAGCTGAAACTCAAGATCTCAAAAAGGCTTTCCACATGACTTCAAACCCCAGTGTAAATGCCTTGCTTTCCAGGGCAAGGCAACTGGATCACAGTTCTGTCCTCCAACCCCGGGGCTCTGGTCACGGCTGGAAATAGGCTTTCTCCCACATCTTTCTCACTTTCATGTAGGAAATAAGTAGTTTCCTTCTTTAAAATCAAAACTGTTTATCCTCAGGATATATACCTTCACAGATAGCATAAAGTTAACTTTTCAGAATATGTTTATCAGCCAGGTAGAGTGGCTCAGAGCTGTAATCCTAGCACTTTTGGATACTAAGGTGGGAGGATTGCTCACAGCTAGTGTTCACAACCAGCCTGAGCAATGGAATGAGAACCTGTCTCTATGAAAGGAATAAAAAATGAGCTAAGAATGGTGGTACCTATCTGTAGTCATAGCTCCTCAGAAGGCTAAGGCAGGAGGATCATTTGAGCCCAAGAGTTCAAGGCTACAGGAACTATGATTGTACCACTGCACTTCAACCTGGGTGACAAAGGGATACCGTCTCCCAAAACACACACTCACACACACACACAGACAAATACATATATAAATATATGTATATAAATATCCTATATATTTTACTTATGCATTTTAAATAGTTATGTTTAAATATATATGCATATTTATATACAAAATGTAAATATGTATATTTCACTTTATTTACTTATTTTTTGAGACAGAGTTTCACTCTTGTTGCCCAGGCTAGAGTGCAATGGCGCAATCTCAGCTCACCGCAACCTCTGCCTCCCAGGTTGAAGTGATTCTCCTGCCTCAGCCTCCCAAGCAGCTGGGATTACAGGCACCTGCCATGCCTGGCTAATTTTGTATTTTTAGTAGAGATGGGGTTTCTCCATGTTGGTCAGGCTGGTCTTGAACTCTTGACCTCAGGTGATCTGCCCACCTCCGCCTCCCAAAGTGCTGGGATTACAGGTGTGAGTCACTGTACCTGGACTATTTTATTTTATTATGTAATGAAGTCTCACCATGTTGCCCAAGCTGGTCTTGACCTCTTCAGCTTAAGCAATCTTCCTGCCTTGGCTTCCCAAAATGCTGAGATTACAGGTGTCTCTGCAGTGAGTCCTTCCATGCATTTGAAGCTCTGAGGCCCATCTAAGGACTTTACCATATTGCTTACATCCACAGAGTTTCTAGCCAGCGTGAGTCCTTACATGCTTATGAAGGGCTGAGGCAGATCTAAAGGCTTTCCCACATTGCTTACACTCATAGGGTTTCTCTCCAGTGTGAATCTTTTCATGATAGAGAAAAGAGTTGGAAGAAATGAAGGCTTTTCCACATTGTTTACATTTATAAGGTTTCTCTCCAGTGTGAGTCCTTTTATGATAGCGAATGGAATTGGAAGAAATGAAGGCTTTTCCACATTGCTTACACTCATAGGGTTTCTCTCCTGTGTGAGTCCTTTCATGCATTTTAAGTTGTGAGGCAACTCTAAAGGCTTTCCCACATTGCTTACATCCATAGGGTTTCTCTCCTGTGTGAGTTCGTATGTGCTTTTGAAGGATTGAGGCAGATCGGAAAGCTTTCCCACATTGCTCACACTCATAGGGTTTCTCTCCAGTGTGAGTCCTTTCATGATAGTGAAAGGAGTTAGAAGAAGTGAAGGTTTTCCCACATCGTTTACATTCAAAGGGTTTCTCTCCAGTGTGTGTCCTTTCATGGATTCGAAGATCCTTGACAAAACTGAAGGCTTTCTCACATTTCTTACATTCATAAGGTTTCTCTCCAGTGTGAGTCTTTTCATGATAGCGAAAGGAAGTGGAAGAAATAAAGCCCTTACCACACAGCTTACACTCATAGGGTTTCTCTCCAGTGTGTTTTCTTTCATGTACTCGCAGGTACTTGAGAGATCTGAAGGCTTTCCTACATTGTGTACACTCATAGGGTTTCTCTCCACTGTGAGTCCTTTCATGATACTGAAAGGAACTGAGACAATTGAAAGCTTTACCACATTGTGTGCATTTATAGCGTTTCTCTCCAGTGTGACTTTTCTCGTGTCTTTTTAACGAACTGGGAGAAAAAAAGGCTTTCCCACATATGTTACAGTTATGAGGTCTCTCTCCAGTGTGCATTCTCATGTGTGTTTGAAAGCTTATAAGATAAGATAATGCTTTCCCACATTGCTTACATTCATAGGGTTTTTTTGCAGAGTGGATTCTTTCATGTCTACGAACAGAACTGGGAAACCTGAATGCTTTCCCACATTCCTTACATTCATAACGCTTTTCCCCAGTGTGAGTTCTTCCATGTATTGAAAGGCTACTGGAATAACTAAAGGCTTTCAGGTGCCTATTAAGAGATGAAAGACCCATGCCGATTTCTCCACACACACTGCTTTCATGTGATTTCACTCCAGGAGTTTTCTTCTTCAGTGTGTCATCTGGAACCTGCGTCAAAACTTCTCCATGCTGATGACTTTCTTCACTTTCAGAGAGTCTGTCTTTTATAAGTCTTCTGTGAACAATGAAAAGCACATTATAATGGGTTTATCACTAATTTTAATTCATTTGCAAGTATTGCACTTGCATTTTTAACAGTGCCCAGTTAGCCAGGCGCAGTGGCTCACGCCTGTAATCCCAGCACTTTGGGAGGCCGAGGCGGGCAGATCACTGGAGGTTGGGAGTTCGAGACCACCCTGACCAACATGGAGAAACCCCGTCTCTACTAAAAATTAAAAATACAAAATCAGGCCGGACGCGGTGGCTCAAGCCTATAATCCCAGCACTTTGGGAGGCCGAGACGGGCGGATCACGAGGTCAGAAGATGAGACCATCCTGGCTAACACGGTGAAACCCCGTCTCTACTAAAAAATACAAAAAACTAGCCGGGCGAGGTGGCGGGCGCCTGTAGTCCCAGTTACTCGGGAGGCTGAGGCAGGAGAATGGCGTAAACCCGGGAGGCGGAGCTTGCAGTGAGCTGAGATCCGGCCACTGCACTCCAGCCCGGGCCACAGAGCAAGACTCCGTCTCAAAAAAACAAAAACTAAATAAATAAATAAATAAACAATAATAATAATAAATACCGTGCCCAGCAAAGTGTAGGCTTTCTGTCCTGTCTGAACATGAATGGAGCACGTTATAAAAGATGGCCCAGCCATATCTCTTATCAAAAAAGATAATATTGATACAGGAATTTTAAATGCTTTATTTTCATTATTATTATTTTTTTGAGACCAGGTCTCACTCTGTTGCCAGGCTGGAGTGCAGTGGCGTGATCTCGGCTCACTGCAACCTCCGCCTCCCAGGTTCAAGCGATCCTCCTGCCTCAGCCTCCCAAGAGACTACAGGCACACACCACCATGCCCAGCTAATTTTTTGTATTTTTAGTAGAGACGGGGTTTCATCATGATGGCCAGGATGGTCTTGATCTCTTGACCTCATGATCCACCTACCTCAGCCTTCCAAAGTGCTGGGATTTCAGGTGTCAGCCACCATGTCTGGCTTTTAAATGCTATTTTAAAGTAAATTATTTTATAAATACTGTCTTTGTCTGTTTGTTTTTGAGTCAGGGTCTCACCCTGTGGCCCAGGCTGCCCTCCAGTGATGCCATCATGAATCAGTGCAACTTCAAACCCAGGTTCAAGTGATCTTCCATCCTGACCTCCAAAAGGGCTGGATTATACATATAAGCCACGTCACACTTTATATGTTTCTAGGGAAGTTTTTCTAAGAATAAATACATTGGAACTAGGTTTATTTCTTATGCTTGCTTCTTTTTAACACTTTCTTCCATTCTAAGATCATCTACAGAGACATTATTTTCTCTTGTAAGTGCCAGTTACCTTAGGTTTCTCCTAGGATTTTGGTGCTCATCTTCAATGTACTGGTTGTTCCACTTTTTTCCTAAAATGCGAACCCAGAAAAAGTCCTGAATTAGTATAAAATTATAAAAAAGGTTACTTGGGCCGGGCGCGGTGGCTCAAGCCTGTAATCCCAGCACTTTGGGAGGCCGAGACGGGCGGATCACGAGGTCAGGAGATCGAGACCATCCTGGTTAACATGGTGAAACCCCGTCTCTACTAAAAAATACAAAAAACTAGCCGGGCGAGGTGGCGGACGCCTGTAGTCCCAGCTACTCGGGAGGCTGAGGCAGGAGAATGGCGTGAACCCGGGAGGCGGAGCTTGCAGTGAGCTGAGATCCGGCCACTGCACTCCAGCCTGGGTGACAGAGCGAGACTCCGTCTCAAAAAAAAAAAAAAAAAAGTTACTTGATTCTATGTCCATGGCTCATTGCACCTGTGCCTTATTTATTCAAAGTATTCCCTGACCATATTCCAAATCACTCAACAGCACTGATGAGCTAGAAACACCTGTTCTTTAATTCACTAAGGGAAGTAATACTGTCATTCTTACCTATGGAGGCCAGGTTCCTCAAGGTTTCCTGCATCACTTCCCTGTAGAGATTTTTCTGGGAAGGATCCAGCAAAGCCCACTCTTCTTGGGTGAAGTTCACAGCCACATCCTCAAAGGCCACCGAATCCTGAAATATCCCACATGTAGACAGGAGGATGAGTGAGGCTGACAGCACTGGGTTCCTACACCCTGTTCCTAGGAAGTTCTCAGGATGCTACGGTGTGTGGACTGCAAACATTTATTCCATGACTTGGTCATCAGACCCCTTACTCTCCGTCTACACTCACTTTTTTACAGAAAACAATTTTGATGCTAGAATTGAACTCTGGATGGGGTAAAGCAACAGCAGAATAGGAAAATGTGTGTTTCTGGTGAGTCCAGGGAGAAAGGCGTGCTGCCTGGACTGCCCTTAATGTCTGAAGTATGGATCTGCGGCACCTGTCATAACAAACTCCTTTGAATTCATGAGCAAAACAAAGTTAACATTAGCAGCCCTAAGGCTGCATATTCTTGAAAATGCCTGTTCACAAAGTTTAACCTTTGTGAAGATGACTAGAAAGTGGGTTTTGTTCTGATTCCAGTAGCAGAAGCCAAAAACAAAAAAAAAAAAAATGGATTTTGCAAGGGGCTTTATTAATCTAACTGATAAGAGAGTCTGGCTGGGCATGGTGGCTCACACCTATAAATCCCAGTACCTTAGGAGGCGAAGGTGGGCGGATCACCTGAGGTCAGGAGTTTGAGACCAACCTGGCCAACATGGCAAAACCCCATCTCTACTAAAAATAATAAAATTAGCCAGGTGTAGTGATGGGCTCTTGTAATTCCAGCTACTTGGGAGGCTGAAGCAGGAGAATCACTTGAACCCAGGAGGCAGAGGTTGCAGTGAGCCAAAAACGTGCCACTGCACTCCAGCCTGGGTGACAGAGCCAACTCTGTCAGTTAAAAAAAAAAAAAAAAAAAAATTCTAATTGATAAGAGAGTCATAACTAAAAAACTCATGAACAGAAACCTTTCTGGGAAACTATACGTGAATAGAAAAACCTAAACTGGGCTTGGCACGGTGGCTCATGCCTGTAATTCCAGCACTTTGGGAGGTCAAGGCAGGTGGATCACCTGAGGTCAGGAGTTCAAGACCAGCCTGATCAATATGGTGAAACCCCGTCTCTACTAATAGATAATCCCAAGTGTTGGTAAACCACAAAAATAAAGACACACACATGAAAGGCTAGATGGTTGATCCGTACATACACTCTACTGGCATTATCTTTTACATTGGAATTTATCCATAATATATAACCCAGTGACTTTTCCCCCAATATGTGAAAAATTTATGTTGCATTTTCATATGACAAAAAAAAAAACCAAAAACCACAACCATGACATTGTCACCAAGGTCAAAAACTAAACTGTAAACCCAAAACCCATTAAGTAGTGAAATGCTAAGTAAACTGGGCGACCCATGAGGCAAAAAGTCAGAAACAAACCCTTTTGGTATAACATGAAAGGTACATTAATTGCAACACCAAGTTACTGGAAACTCCAAACAGCCAAAATTCTACTTTGTGATAATGGAAAATATGGCAGGCCTGGCGAGGTGGCTCACGCCTGTAATCCCAGCACTTTAGGAGGTGGACGTGGGTGGATCATCTGAGGTCAGGAGTTCGAGACCAGCCTGGCCAACCTGGTGAAACCCCGTCCCTACTAAAAATACAAAAATCAGCTGGGCTTGGTGGTGGGCGCTTGTGATCCCAGCTATGCGGGGGGCCGAGGCAGGAGAATCACTTGAACCTGTGAGGTGGAGATTGCAGTGAGCCAAGATCACACACTGCACTCCAGCCTGGGCAACAGAGCAAGACTCTGTCTCAAAAAAAAAAAAAAAAAAAAGGCTTGGCCCAGTGGCTCAGCACTTTGGGAGGCTGAGGTGGGTGGATCACAAAGCACAAAGTCAGGAGTTTGAGACCAGCCTGGCCAATATGGTGAAACCCCGTCTCCACTAAAAATACAAAAAGTAGCTGGGCGTGGTGGCAGGCACCTGCAGCCCAGCTACTCAGGAAGCTGAGGCAGGAGAATCGCTTGAACCCAGGAGGCAGACGTTGCAGTGAGCCGAAATCATGCCACTGCACTCCAGCCTGGGTGACAGAGGGAGCTCCGTCTCAAAAAAAAAAAAAAAAAAAAGAAAGAACAAAAAAGATAATGCAGCTACAAAGAATAACAAAAAGAAGGCTGGGTGAGGTGGCTCATGTGTGTAATTCCAGCACTTTGGGAGATGGATCACCTAAGGTCAGGAGTTCAAGAACAGCCCAGCTAAAGTGGTAAAACCCCATCTCTACTAAAAATACAAAAATTAGCCAGGCGTGGTGGCAGGTGTCTGTAATCCCAGCTACTTGGGAGGCTGAGGAAGGAGAATCGCTTGGACCTGGTAGATAGAAGTTGTAGTGAGCAGAGATGGTGCCACTGCAATCCAGCCTGAGCGACAGAGCAAGACTCCCTCTCAAAAAAAAAAAAAAAGAAAAAAATAATAACAGGCCGGGCACAGTGGTTCACGCCTGTAATCCCAGCACTTTGGGAAGCCAAGGCGGTTGGAGCATGAGGTCAGGAGTTCAAGACCAGCTTGGCTAACCTAGTGAAACCCCGTCTCTACTAAAAATACAAAAATTAGCCAGGCGTGGTGGCACATGCCTGTAATCCCAGCTACTCGGGAGGCTGAGGCGGAAGAATCGCTTGAACCCGGGAGGTGGAGGTTGCAGTGAGCTGAGATCACACCATTGCACCCCAGCTTGGGCAACAAGAGCGAAACTCTGACTCAAAAAAAAAAAAAAAGGAAAAAAAAGAATAACCAACAGAATCAAAACTTTGACCACCTTTGTGTGTCACAGTTAAGTGACATCAAAGAAACACGCCAGAACTGCCCAAGGACTATTCATTTTCCTGGGTGGTGTTCCTGAGTATTTATGTTCTTACTGACATGGCATCCAATTTTAAAACATCCAATTTTAGCCAGGTGCGGTGGCTCATGCCTGTAATCCCAGCACTGTGGGAGGCCAAAGCAGGCAGATCACCTGCGATCAGGAGTTTGAGACCAGCCTGGCCAACATGGTGAAACGCTGTCTCTACTAAAAATACAAAAATTAGCCAGGTATGGTGGCGTGCATCTGTAGTCCCAGCTACTTGGGAGGCTGAAGCAGGATAATCGCTTGAACCCGGGAGGCGGAGGTTGCAGTGAGCCAAGATCGGGCCACTGCACTCCAGCCTGGGCGACAGAAAGAGACTCTGTCTCAAAAATAAATAAATAAATAAATAAGAAGCAATTAAACTGAACTGGCTATAGAACACTAAGACCCTCCACAAGCATACTGAAGTCAAATTCAAATCCAATTCACATAAATTTCTAATCTGTGGCCTGAGGAAACAATATCACTAAAGATTAATTTATAGGGAAATGAAATTTAGGCTTAACCAGGCAATTAATCTCTGATTACATAACCAAAAGTTTCACCTGTACAGACTGTGAAAATAGGTGATTCAAACATTTAAGCTGCTGGAACTCTAAATTATCTTGAAGTTTAAAGGAATGCGATTCTGGGGTTGAGACACCTGACAGGCAGTGGTAACAGAGCCAGCTGGGGAAGGTCCATTCCCTGATTACAGATTAGCTTGCTTTCTTACCTATATTGTTTTGTAACACATTTTAAATAACTGAAGCAAGTCATGAAAGACCCCTTCCCTCTTAAGGATTGATTTCATTATAGACTAACTTCCCTCTTACTTTTCTCACACAAAGACTCCATGGCCATCACATCTTCTGAAGCTGGAAATGTTAAATTCACTTTTTTAAATACGAAAAGAAATGAAAACCTCTTGCAAAGAAAATTTTTAAAGGCCTGGGGCGGGCACGGTGGCTCACGCCTGTAATCTGATACAGGACAATCCCTTGTACCTGGGAGGCAATGGTTGCAGTGAGCCGGAGATTGCGCCACTGCCCTCCAGCCTGGGGCAACAGGGCGAGACTCCGTCTCAAAAAAATAAAATCTGGTAAAACAAAAACAGGCCTTCTGGGGAAGGGAGCAGGGACTGGGATGGAATCACGTGGCAGAGACCAGCCTAGCCAATATCATGAAACTCCCTCTCTACTAAAACTACAAAAATTGGCCGGGCGCGGTGGCTCACGCCTGTAATCCCAGTACCTTGGGAGACCAAGGTGGGCGGATCACAAGGTCACGAGGAGTTCGAGACCAGCCTGGCCAATATGGTGAAACCCGTCTCTACTGAAAATACAAAAATTAGCTGGGCGTGGTGGCGGGCGCCTGTATCCCAGCTACTCGGGAGGCTGAGGCAGGAGAATCGCTTGAACCCGGGAGGCGGAGGTTGCAGTGAGCCGAGATGGCGCCACTGCACTTCAGCCTGGGGCAACAGAGCGAGACTCCGTCTCAAAAAAATAAAATCTGGTAAACAAAAACAGGTCTTCTGGGGAAGGGAGCAGGGACTGGGATGGAGTCACGCGGCAGACAACAGCCCTCCTTCCTACAGCCTCCAAATTTTAGACAAAGCTTCACACACTCTCCATCCACCGCCACCTACAGAATCCCTCCACCACCTGTGTCTTCTAACCCCGCTTCCATGTGTCCCGCCTTTCGGCCAAAGGAACTTACACCTTCCCGGCACTGATTCATCATTCTCCTGCAATTCCTGTCTCCCTGAAATGAATAAAACCAAACTGTCATGAGCTGCCTCGGGACCGCTTACTCCGGGCTTCGTGGGGTTGTGTTTCCCTCAGCCGAGGTCTCTCCTATTCGGCTCAGAATAAACTTATTCTACACGGTTTGGGTTTTTCCGTTACCAAACCACAAGCCAGGACTGGGAGTTTCTCATTCATTAATCGCTGTTTGCTAAAATAAACTCTCATTTTTTAACAGTGCCTCCGTTTAATTTTTAACTGGAGAAAAAAAAGGAACTGGGGACCCCACAGGCCACCGCTCCTCCCACACGAACCCCACACCCGAGGCGGGATCCCCCCATGACCCTTCCGTGGTCCCTGAACCACGGGAGACGCGGGGCTGCGGGCGCGGAGCTGCTCAGAGAGGGAGCCGGGGCCGAGGCCGGGGCCGGGGCTGGGACCGCAGTTGCGCGCAGGGACCTGACAGGACGCCCGGGGTCCCGGCTGCCGGCCCAGCCCCACCCAGCGGCCGAGGGGACGGAGGACCGAGCTGCGCCAGGGGGACTGTGTCCGAACCCCAGCGTCGCTGCAGGGAGGCCTGGGCCCCGCCACAGCGGGTTCCTCTCTGTTCCACCCAGCCCCTCCTTTCGCCTTGGGACCCCCCAGCCCAGCGTGCTCACCATTTCTGGGCTTCGAGGTATCCCGGCGTCCTCTCTAAAGGTCCCGCGAATAGTGCAGTTCACCTTGCAGTCGACAGAGCAACAGCAGCTACGGCGGAAGTAACTGGTCCCTCTCAGAGCAGGAAAGACCCATACCTTAACAGGCGCGAACAGCTCTCGGAATGCAGAGAGCGGGAATGCAATCTCCCCTTCCCTGGAGGACAGTGGCAGGGCCCCGCCCTAGCGCCCCTGATTGGATAGGGGTCTAGACTCCGCCCCCTTCCCTGAGTGACAGCAGAAGCCCTGGGTAACCTGGCGCTGCAGAGCCAAAGTGACCAGTTCTGGCCACACTTTCAAGGTCAGCTTGGTACCTCCCTCCCACCTTTACTTTGAATATTTGCCTTTGGCTGGCCCGACGCGGTGGCTCACTCCTGTAATCCCAGCACTTTGGGAGGCCGAGGCGGGCGGATCACGAGGTCAGGAGATCGAGACCATCCTGGCTAACACGGTGAAACCCCCATCTCTACTAAAAATACAAAAAAAAATTAGCTGGGCGTGGTGGCGAGCGCCTGTAGTCCCAGCTACTCGGGAGGCTGAGGCAGGAGAATGGCGTGAATCTGGGAGGCAGAGCTTGCAGTGAGCCGAGATCCGGCCACTGCACTCCAGCCTGGGCGACAGAGCGAGACTCCGTCTCAAAAAAAAAAAAAAAAAAAAGTGGCTGGGCGTGGGGAGACCAGGTCTCTACTAAAAAGATAAAGATAAGTAAATAGATTAGGGCCAGGCGTGGTGGCTCACGCCTGTAATCACATCACTTTGGGAGGCCGAGGCGGGTGGATCACTTGAGGTCAGGAGTTCGAGACCAGCCTGGCCAACATGAAGAAACCCCATTTCTACTAAAAGTACAAAAATTAGCCAGGTTTGGTGGCTGGCTAATTTTCTAGCCAAGCAGCCTCTTCCTTTCTCACTCTGCTAAGCTGTCTTGCTACTAAACCTAATTTACTGACCTCAGGTTGCTATATAATCTTCTTTTTTATAGCTGGGTGGGTCTTCATTCTGAAGGTTCCCATGTATACATGTTAAATACATTTGCATGCCTTCTTTTCTATTAATCAATCTGCCTCAGATCAATTAGTTTTCAGCAAACCTTTAGGACACCAAGAGTCTATCACCCCCACAAAGCCATCCCCTTGTCTTAGGGCAGGAGGGGAAACAGGTCAAGCATGCCTGTTCCAGGAGGGAGAGACAGATATCCTGCAGTGGGGCAGGAATTGGGATGAGGCATGGCCAAGGCTTCCTCACATACACCCATCTTCTCCTCACAGTGTGGAAACTCTCCCTCCTCTCCACACCTTCGTTTTCATTAGCAGGAAACTCTCACCTGGAGTCGGTTTCATCTTATTACCCGAAAGGGGTACCAATGTAGACCCCAAAAGAGAGTTCTTGGATCTCATGCAAGAACTAATTCAGGGTGAGTCCATAAAGTAAAAGCAAGTTTATTAGAGAAGTAAAACAAAAGAATGGCTACTCCATAGGCAGAGCAGCAGCATGATCTGCTTGACAGAGTATATTTATAGTTATTTCCTGATTATGTGCTAAACAAGGGGTGGATTATTCATGAGTGTTCTGGAAAAGGGGCAGACAATTCCCAGAACTGAAGGTTCCTACCCCTTGTTATACCACATAGGGTAACATCTGGACATTGCCATGGTATTTATAAAGTGTCATGGCACTGGCGGGAGTGTCTGTTAGCGTGTTAATGCATTATAATTAGTGTATAATAAGCAGTGAGGACCACACGAGGTCACTTTCTTTTCTTTTCTTTTCTTTTTTTTTTTTTTTTGAGACAGTTTCACTCCCTCACCCAGGCTGGAGTGCAGCAGCACAATCATAGCTCACTGCAGCCTCTCTGCCTTCCCGCAGCCTCTGCCTCCCGGGCTCAAGCAATCCTCCCAGCTCAGCCTCCCGAGTAGCTGAGACTACAGGCGCAGGCCATGACAACCAGCTAATTTTTGTATTTTTTGTAGAGATGGGGTATCACCGTGTTGCCCAGGGTGGCAGAGGTCACTTTCGTCGCCATCTTGGTTTTGGTGGGCACTCTGTTTTATCAGTGGGGTCTTTATGACCTGTATCTTGTGATACCAGTCCTGCCATCCTCCTAGCTCATCCTGTGACTAAGAATGCCTAACCACCTGCAAGTGCTGCCCAGTAGGTCTCACCCTTATTTTACCCAGCCTCTATTCAAGATGTCAGGCCTCTGAGCCCAAGTCAAGCCATCACATCCCCTGTGACTTGCACGTATACACCCAGATGGCCTGAAGTAACTGAAAGAATCACAAAAGAAGTAGAAAATGCCTGCCCCCACCTTAACTGATGACATTCCACTACAAAAGAAGTGAAAATGGTGGGTGCTGCCCAAGTAATGACATTACCTTGGCAGAATTCCCTTTCGTGGCTCATCCTGGCTCAAGCTCCCCACTGGGCACCTTGCTGACCCCCCTCCTGCCTGCCAGAGGAACAACCCCCTTTGACTGTGATTTTCCTTTACCTACCCAAATCCTATCGCGAGAACACCCTTATCTCCCTTCCTGACTCTCTTTTGGACTCAGCCCACCTCGTAGGTGATTAAAAGCTTTATTGCTCACACAAAGCCTATTTGGTGGTCTCTTCACCTGGCCGCTCACTAACTGAGATGAATTCCTCCGGTTCCAAACACTCGAGCATTCGGCATGCAGTCAACAACTTGGCCGGTGGCTCAAGCCTGTAATCCCAGCACTTTGGGAGGCCCGAGGCAGGCGGATCCGCAGGAGTCAGGAGATGAGACCATCCTGGCTGACCACTGGGTGAAACCCTGTCTCTAAAATACAAAAACTATAGGCCGAGCTGATGGCTCAAGCCTGTAATCCCAGCACTTTGGGAGGCGAGGCGAGTGAGGATCCGCGAGGTCAGGAGATCGAGACCATCCTGCAGCTAACACAGTGAAACCCGATCTCTACTAAAAATACAAAAAGTGGCAGGCGTGGTGGTGAGCGCCTGTAGTCCCAACTCTGGGAAGCTGAGGTGGAGATAAAGTGGTGGGAGGCTTGCAGGTGAGCGAGATCCCAGCCACCGCCTCAGCCTGGGAGACAGGCTGAGACTCAAGTCTCAAAAAAAAAAAAAACTGGGAGGGTGGCTGAGGCCTGTAGTCCCAGCTAGGGAGGAGGCTGAGGCAGGGAGAATGAAGTGAACCCGGGGAGGCCCGGGCTTGCAGTGAGAGCTGAGATCGGCCACTGCACTCCAGCCTGGGTGGCCGGGAAGCTGAGACTCCGTCTCAAAAAATACATCAGGAGGGAGGAGAGGAGGAGGACAAATAAATATAAAGTCAACACGAAACCCTTTGTTCCTGCTTACAACTTGGGTGTTCTCTAGGCCTGGCCTTCCCAGATTTCTTCCTTATATAGAGGCCACAGTCTGTCCCCAGCGACCTGTGCATGCAAGAAGCCAAGGCACTGCCCAGAAATGGCTCCGGGCTGGAGGGGTACAGCCAGATGGGGACCTGGGAATCCTGGGCTTGCGTTGGTGCTGGGTCTCTGCCTTCCCAGAATCCACACTCCTTCTGGGGCTGGAGGCCCACCTTCAAGGAGGTCGGCTTCCACCAGGAAGCCCCCCAGGGGGGCCTCCTTTCCCTCCTTTTACCCAAATCCCAGACTGGCCTCAGCCCGGGCGTCGGTAGCCTCAGGCTCTACTTGCCCCACAGGTTGTTAACCCTTCTCACCCCGTTATTCCAGTTATTTAGAGACAAACACCCTCAATCCCAGTTTGTAGGTAAGACACCAGCAGCGTCTCTGCTTTCCTCTTGTGGTGTTTTGTTTGTTTGTTGTTTGACTTTGAGACTGAGTCTCGCTTAGTCCCCCAGGCGGGAGTGCGGTGGCGCGATCTCGGCTCACTGCAGCTTCTGCACCTCAGGATTCACACTCATTCTCAACCGCCTCGGAGTAGCTGGGACTTTCCCACTCCTACTTCCCAGTAACCCCCAACATTTTAGTAGACTCAGGGTTTCACCGTGTTAGCCAGGATGGTCTCGATCTCCTGACCTCGTGATCCGCCCAGCCTCAGCTCCCCAAAGTGCACAGGTGCAGGTTTTAGCCACGCGCCCGGCCTCCTGTGTATATGACATAAGGAAAAAACAGGCTGAGGCGGTGGCTCCATCTTGTAATCCCAGCACTTTAAGGCAAACGAAGCAGATCACTTGAGGTCAAGAGCTGGAGACGAGCCTGGGCAATATGGTGAAACCATGTATTAAAAATACAAAAAAAAAAAGGCGAGGGCGCAGTGGCTGACGCCTGTAATCCCAGCACTTTGGGAGGCCAAAGTGGGCAGATCACGAGGTCAGGAGTTGAGACCAGCAACCTGGCCAACATAGTGAAACCTTGTCTCTACTAAAAATACAAAAATTAGCTAGGCGTGGTGGCAAGCGCCTGTAGTCCCAGCTAGCAGGGAGCTGAGGAAGGGAGAATCCTTGAACCCGGAGGCGGGTGTGTGGAGCCGAGGATCAGCGTCCACTGCCTCAGCCTGGGCAACAAGAGTGAAACTCTGTCTCAAAAAAAAAAAAAAATTTGCCAGGTGAATAGCTTGAACCTGTGAGGAGGAGGTTGAAGTGGGCAGAGGATGGCACCACTGCCTCCATCCTGGGTGATGAAGGAGACTCCATCAGAAAAGAGAGAAAGGGGAAGGGAAAGAAAGGGAAGGAGAGAGACGGGGGAGAGGGAGGGACAGTGGGGGAGGAGAGGGGGATCAGGAGGGTGTAAGCCAGGAGGGAGAATAAAGGGGGCCAGGGAGGCTTAGTCAGTGGGTGGTGGGTATATGGGTGTGTGCCCTGTCAGCCTCGCATTGTGCAAAAGATCAGAATTCAGTTGTGAGTTTATGAAAGTGAAAAGCAGGAAATGGCCATAAGAAATGGGCTCAGTTTTTCCTTGCTCAGACTTACTTTCACAACCCCAAACCCTCTGCAGGTCACATTTCCTTCTCTCATTTTGGTCTTGGCCTGAACCCTACCTGCTTTCCTTGCACCCTTGTTCCCAGACCAAACGGAGGATTGGGCTGCTTATTCTCTGTGCTCAATAACGAGATGCAGATGAACTTCCAGAAAGAGAGAGTTGCTTGCTAGGATGGGCTTGCTCTGTCCCCAGGCTGGGTGTGGTGGGCGTGATCTTGGCTCACTGCAACCTCCACCTCTCTGGTTCAAGTGATTCTTGTGCCTCACTCAGCCTCTTGGGTAACTGACATTACAGCCATGCACCACCACGCCTGGCAAAAGTGTTCTTTTTTCTTTTTCTTTTTTTTTGAGTGAGTCTTAACTCTGTCATAGGCTTTGGAGATGCAGTGGGGCGGGATCTCGGCTTCGCTTCTGAAAGCTCCCGTACTCCAGGACCACGGCATTCTCCGCCTCAGCTGGGTAGCTGGGACTACAGGGGCCTGCCACCACACCGGCCCAATTTTTGTATTTTTAGTAGGGGCCGAGGGGTTTCACCGTGTTAGCCAGGATGGTCTCAATCTCTTGACCTCGTGATCTGCCCGCCTCAGCCTCCCAAAGTGCTGGGATTACAGGCGTCAGCCACCGCACCCGTCCCATGCCTGGCTAATTTTTGTATTTTTAGTAGAGACGGGGTTTCACCATGCTGGCCTCCAACTCCTGGCCTCAGTGATCTGCCTGCCTGGGCAGCCCAAAGTGCTGGGATTACAGGTGTGAGCCACCGCGCCGGGCCTAGGTTTTTAATGGTATTCCCAAATAAACACAAATCATGCCGTGAGCGTGTCCTCTCTAGAAAAATAATTAAATACAATGGTTGAAGTAAGAGTAGAAACTCCCCCTTGGAGTCTTCTCCCTAATGTGACACAAACATCATGGGTGAGTTTCCCAGACAGGATTCCTCCACTTTTTTTTTTTGAGACAGAGTTTTTGCTTTTGTTGTCCAGGCTGGAGTGCAATGGCATGATTTCGGCTCACCAAAACCTCCGCCTCCTGGGTTCAAGCGATTCTCCTGCCTCAGCCTCCCAAGTATCTGGGATTACAGGCATGCACCACCACGCCCGGCTAATTTTTGTATTTTTAGTAGAGACGGAGTTTCTCCATGTTGGTCATGCTGATCTTGAACTCCCGACCTCAGGTGATCCGCCTGCCTTACTCTCCCAAAGTGCTGGGATTACAGGTGTGAACCACTGCACCCGGCTTCCCCCACAACTTATTACAGACTGCCCAAAGAGTCAGGCAAAACAGTGCTGGCATCCTCGTTTTCTCTGAAAAATGTGTGCTATCCCTCCCCTCGGCCTCTCGCACACCCTACTCCCTGTCTTTGCTTTCTTCCTGCCCCCCATTATGTCCAGCCAGTGCCATTGTGTCCAGACCGTGGGTTCCTCAGTGGCCATTGCCTCCACCACTATGATCTGGAATTTTTTTTTTTAATTAATAGAGATGTGGGCTCACTATTTTGCCCAGGCATTTCTTGAACTCCTGAGTTCAAGTGATCCTCTGGCCTCAGCCTCCCAAACCGATAGAATTATGGGCGCAAGCCACCATGCCCAGCCTAGAAGTCTTTTAATGCATTTACATTTTCCTAGAATTTTCCTTCTTTACATATACACACAGGAGGAAAGCAGGGACTCTGTTGGTTTCTTGTTTTTAAAAGATGAGATTGAAGATCTTTTTGTCTGATCATGGAGGTGAAATGCAGGTGAATAACCTGCAGGGGGGCAGCAAAGCCTGAGGCCAGTGACTCCACGCTGAGGCCAGCCTGGAACCTGCAAAGGGAAGAAAATGGAGCTCCCCTGAGGGCTTCCCAGGCAGCCCTCTCTCCCCTGCAGGTGATATCCAGCTGCGCAGAGCAGCTGCAGAATGGGTGTGGATTCTGAGAAGGTGCAGAGGCCTGGAAGGCTGGAAACCTTAGTGCAGATCCCCGGCAGGTTCTGTCCTTTTTGGGTTTGCATGTCTGGAGCCTGGAGCCATTTTCTGGACAGTGCTTTGGTTTTGATATGTGTAGGGTCACTAGGGTCATATTGTAATTTGTATATATAAAGAAAATGTGTCCAGGCACCCTGGCTCTTGTCTCTAATCCCAACACTTTGGGAGGGCGAGGTGGGTGATTAGGTTGAGCACCGGAGTTCAAGATCAGCCTGGGCAACATGGTGAGACCCCATCACTACAAAAAATACAAAATTTAGCTGGGTGTGGTGATGCATGTATGTATCCCCAGCTACTCAGGAGGCTGAGGTGGGAGGAACGATTGAGCCCTGGAGGCTGCAGTGAGCTGTGATCGCACCACCACACTTAAGCCTGGGTGACAGTGAGACTCTGTCTCCAAAAAAAAATGTGTGGTAAATCAGGCTCAGAGACAGAATTGTTTGGGATGTTGAGAAAGAGTTTATGAAGTTAGCAGTTTATTTAGGTCACAAACTTAAACTCACCCCAGGTGAGAGTTTCCTGATGGTGAAAATAAAGTTCTGAAAGGAGGGAGCATTTCCACACTGTGACGAGGAATGTGGGTGTGAGAAAGCCTTGGCCTTGCCTCATTCAAAATTATCTTGCCCTGCAGAACATCTGTCTCTCCCTCCTGATGTAGTCTTGCCTGGCCTCATCTGGGCTCCCCTCCTGCTCTGAGGCAAGGGGATGGCTTTGATGGGGCAATAGGCTCTTGACCCCCAAAATATTTGCTAAAATATTGTTATGCCCAGACCGTTTATTCCCCGAAGAAGACCACCAGAGTCCAGGAGTCAAAGCTAAGCAGTGCGATCTTATTACAGGTTCACCTGAACTTCCTCACTGCCGCTGGAAACGCAGACGGGCAGGGAGAGAGTTCCCCACTGAGCTCCGAAAGCAGTGTTATATAGTCTAAGAAAAGTGGGCATAGGATTATTATACAAAATCGATATGATTGGCTAGTGTTTGAACAAGGCGCATTTGGCTAACTATGATTGGTCTGCCCATTTCTGGATATTTCCCCGTTCAACCTTGAGGTGGGAGAGCAGGTTTATGGCAGCAAGAGTTATCTTACTTAAACACGTCTTGTGACCTTGCTCACAGAACTTACGAAATCTCTGGTATGTGCAAAGATTAGAGAGCAGAACAGAGGTGTAGCGGTGGGGGGGGCGGGTACACATCTATCTTTGTGTCCTTTCAATATCATTGACATAAAGCTGATTAATATGAGAAAAGGCATATGAACTTATTTAACATGTATACAGGGCTGCCTTTAGTAAGAAGACCCACCCAACAATAAGACAGAAAAGCTTATATACCATCTTGAGGCTGTTACCAGAAAGGGGTTCTAATTCAGACCTCCAGAGAGTTCTTGGTTCTCATGAAAGAACTCAGGGTGGGTCCTTAGAGTAAAGAGAAAGCAAGTTTATTAGAGAAGTAAAGTCTCAGGCCAGGAGCGGTGCCTCATGCCTGTAATCCTAGCACTTTGGGAGGCTGAGGCCGCCAGATCACCTGAGGTCAGGAGTTCAAAACCAGCCTGGGCAACACGGTGAAACCCCATCTCTACTAAAGATACAAAAAAATAAGCCAGGCTTGGCTGCATGTGCCTGTAGTCCAGCAACTTGGGAGGTTGAAGCAGGAGACTTGCATGAACCCGGGAGGTGGAGGTTGCAGTGAGCTGAGATTGTGCCACCACACTCCAGCCTGGGCAATAGAGCGAGACTCCGCCTTAAGAAAAAAAAAAATGAATTGAGTTTAACATCAGTAATAATTATAACTTTTATGTTAAATTATTGTGTGTCACATAAATGACCAGACCTTAACAATGGATGTTCTTGGCCGGGTGCGGTGGCTCAAAGTGCTGTAATCCCAGCACTTTGGGAGGCCAAGGTGGGTGGATCATGAGGTCAGGGGTTCAAGACCAGCCTGGCCAAAATGGTGAAACCCCGTCTCTACTAAAAATACAAAAAATTAACTGGGTGTGGTGGTACATACCCGTAATCCCAACTACTCAGGAGGCTGTGGCAGGAGAATTGCTTGAACCCAGGAGGCTGAGGTTGCAGTGAGCCAAGATTGTGCCACTGCACTCCAGACTGGCAACAGAGTGAGACTCTGTCTCAAAAACAAACAAAACAAAACAAAACAAACAATAGATGTTCTAAGATTTGTCATCTACAATTGGTTTCGGTTTAATTATTATTTATTTATTTATTTATTTATTTATTTTTTGAGACAGAGTTGCTCCACCACCCAGGCTGGAGTGCAATGGCGCGATCTTGGCTCACTGCAACTTCTGCCTACCAGGTTCAAGTGATTCTCCTGCCTCAGCCTCCCAGAAGGGTATGCACCACCACGCCTGGTTATGGTATTTTTAGCAGGAAACAGGGTTTCGCATGTTGAAAGTCGGCTGGTCTCACCCAACCTCAGGTGATGTGCCAGCCTCAGCCTCCCAAAGTACTGGGATTACAGGCATTAGCCACTGCGCCCAGCCTAGTTCGATTATTTTTAAGTTAGTTTTATAATCAGCTATAGGACTTTAACAGGTGCTATTTCTGTTAACTTTAGAAATTGTAGGCAAGTTTCTGATAACTTTAGAAATTGTAGCATTAAGGCCGGGCGCGGTGGCTCAAGCCTGTAATCCCAGCACTTTGGGAGGCCGGTGACGGCGGATCACTTATGTCAGGAGATCGAGACCATCCTGGCTAACACGGTGAAAACCCCGCCTCTACTAAAAATACAAAAACTAGCCGGGCGGTGGCGATGCCTGTAGTCCCAGCTACCTCGAGGCTGAGGCAGGAGAATGGCGGAACCCGGAGTATGGAGCTTGCAGTGAGCTGAGATCCGCCACTGCACTCAAAACGGTGATGAGCAAGACCTGCTCAAAAAAAAAAAAAAAAAAAAAAAAAAAATTGTAGCATTAAAATAATAATTAAAAACCCGGAGGGTGGGATTTTTAGAAACAAAAAATAAAATATCGGAAACTATAAGACTGTCGGCCGGAGCGCTGGGAGTCATCCCAGCACTTTGGGAGGCCGAGATGGTGATCAATGAGGTCAGGAGATCTATTCATCCTGATGTAGGAAACCCTACTTAAAAATATAAATCTAGCCGGGCGGGTCCTGGCTGAGAGACGCGGAACTGCGCGGAGCAGGTGAGCTGAGATCCTGCCACTGCACCCAGCCTGGGTGTGACAGATGAGACCCTTGCCTCAAAAAAAAAAAAAAAAGACCCCTGTCAAGTACTAATGTTCATAATGTTGAGCAGAAGTTTATTACATAGACTGAACTAAGGAAGACTGAAATAATCTTTTATATTTTGTTTCTAAAGCCTTCTGACATAATTCTTTTGTTTTTCAAAAGTCCAGAAAAACATTTATTTTGTTTTTGAGATGGAATCACTTTGTCAGCTTCAGGCTGGAGTGCAATGACTCAACTCAGCATCTCACTGCAACCCTCCTCCCGGGTTCAAGGAATTCTCCTGCCTCAGCCTCCAGAGAGTAGCTGGATTACAGGCACCTGCCACCAGGCCCCAAGCACTTGTATTTTTGTGGAGACTGTTTTGCCATGTTGGCCAGCTGGTCTTGAACTCCTGACCTCGGGTGATCTGCCTGCCTTGGTTCCAAAGTGTTGATTACAGGCATGAGCCACTGTGCTGCCTGGCCATGGGTCTCAATTTCTTTTCTTTTTTTTTTTTTTGAGACGGAGTCTTGCTCTGTAGCCCGGCTGGAGTGCAGGTGGGTCGGATCTCGCTCACTGCAAGCTCCACCTCCCGGCTTACCATTCTCTGCAAGGCTCAGCCTCCCGAGTAGCTGGGACTACAGGCTCACCTCGCCCGGGCTAGTTTTGTATTTTTAGTAGACGGGGTTTCACCATGTTAGCCAGATGGTCTCGACCTCCTGACTCGCGGATCTGCCCGCCTCTCGCCTCCCAAAGTGCTGGGATTACAGGCTTGAGCCACCAAGGCCTGCCAGGTCTCACTTTCTTTATGGCCCGGACAAATAGCCTCCTAAACAAATAATGTAGATAACTCACAAATTTCTGGTTTACCATCAAAAACTCCTCGATACATAAGCTTAAGCCTGTAATCCAGCATCTTTGGGAGGTCGTGAGGCATGATGCCCTGTGTCAGGAGATTCAGGATCATCCTGGTTGAACACAGTGAAACCCCATCTCTACTAAAATACAAAAACTAGTCATGCAGTGGCGTGGCTCTGTGGTCCCAGCTACTCGGGAGGCTGAGGCATGGAGAATGGCGGAACCCGTGAGCGAGTCAGTGAGTCGAGATCGCCACTGCACTCCAGCCTGGGCTGCATGAGCAGACTCTGACCAAAAAACCCCATTTATCAAATATTTCAGCTGACAGAACAATGCAGCTCCTGCTGTACTCTATAAAATCTCTAGTTCAGGTTCTTTGCACAGCTCCTCTCTCTGGTTCTGCTCTGTTGTTTTCTGTAAGGTATTTCATACTTTCCTTAATAAATCTGCCTTTTTCTTTTCTTTTTCTTTTTCTTTTTTACCACAACTGTCTTGGTAACCCTTTTTTTTTTTTTTGAGACTAGAGTCTTTGCTCTGTTGCCCGGGATGGAATGCAGTGGCACAATCTCGGTTCACTGCAGCCTTTGCCTCCCGGGTTCCAGCGATTCTCCTCCCTCAGCCTCCTGGGTAGCTGGGATAACAGGCAGCTGCCACCACGCCCGGCTAATTTTTGTATTTTTAGTAGAGATGGGGTTTCGCCATGTTGGCCAGGCTGATTTCGAACTCCTGACCTCAGGTGATCCACCGGCCTCGGTATCCCAAAGTGCTGGGATTACAGGCGTGAGCCACCCCGCCCGGCTTTCCAGACTTTTAAAGGTGTCAGACTCTCAATTTCTCCCGGATCAGGGAAAGAGAAAAGAGGAGAGGGGGCATGGCTTCACTAATGGAGATACTCCACAGATGCAAATTTCCTCCCCAGAAGACAGCTGTGCAAGGGCAAAGCTGCAGCCTTTCGAAATTGACGAAGAAATACATTTTGGAATAAAATATTTTAATTGCTTTCACCTCTATTAAACCTGGAGTCTGGAACTCCCTGCACACATTTATGACATTGTGCAGGACGAAGAAACAGGAACAGACCATTGACAGAGCCACTTCTAGTAATTAAGACGAGCAAGTTTGGCCGAAATGCAAATTTTCAAAAAGCCCGGCTCAGAGAAGGAACTTGACCTTGGACTGTGGCTAGAAGCGGTGGGTCCTGCTGGGCGTGGCCCTGTTACCCAGGACTTCTGCTGTCACTCAGGACGCAGGGGGCGGGGCCTGGCGCCCTACCCAATCAGAGTCGCTGGGGTGGGGCCCGGCCAACTGTTTATCCGCTGGAAGAACTGGGTGGTATTCCCGCTCTCCTCAGTCTTTGGCTCCCCCAGCCTGGGGAGGTTGGCACCCCGTTTTTCCTCCTCTGAGAGGGACCGGTTGCCATCGCCATACTTCTGTAGCTCTGTGGTCTGCGTTGTGACTGCTCTGGACGTGGGAGTTACCTGAAAGCGAGGAAATGGTGAGAGTGCTGGGAGTTCCGAGATATGGGGCGGGTTGGCAGGGGCTGGTTGGAACCAGATGGAAGTGGCTGTGCCGGGACCGGACCTCCCCGCGGCGACTCCAGGTCTGGGGCCCGAGCACTCCTGGCGCGGCTTGGCCTTCGGTCTGGTCGGCCGCGGGTGCGGCTAGGCCGACAGCCGGAACCCCGGGCGCCCTGTCTAGTCTCTGCGCGGCGACCGCGGCCCAAGCCCCAGAGCCCTCTCTGGACAGCTCCGCACCGGCAGCCCCGAGTCTCTCCATATTGTGTGGGGGTCACGGGAGGGTCAGGGAGGCAATCCCGCCTGGGGTGTGGGTGTTATGCCCAGACCGTTTGTTCCCGGAAGAAGACCACCAGAGTCCAGAGTCAAAGCTAAGCAGCAAGGATCTTTATTACAGGTTCGAACCTGGAACTCTCACTCGCTCGCGCAGCGAGAGGGGCAGGAGAGTTCCCCCACTGAGCTCCGAGCAGTGTTATATAGTCTAAGAAAAGTGGGCATAGGATTATTATACAAATCAGATATATGATTGGCTAGTGTTTGAACAAGGCGATTTGGCTAACTATGATTGGTTCCTGCCATTTCTGATATTTGGGTTCAACCTTTGAGGCGGGAGAGCAGTTTTACACAAAGGCAGTTAATTATACTGCGTCAGGTTGCCCAACTGGTTTATGGCAGCAAGAGTTTATCTTACTTAAACACGTCTTGTGACCTTGCCTCAGAACTTACAAAATCTCTGGTACGTGCAGAAAAACAGGTACTCACAGAACTTACGAAATCTCTGGTATGTGCAAAGATTAGAGAGCAGAACAAAGGGTTTAGCAATAGGGTGTAGCGGGGGGGGCGGGTACACATCTATCTTTGTGTCCTTTCATGGGGTTCGTGCGGGAGGAGCTGCGCTGTGAGGCCCCCAGTGCCCCCTTTCTCCTGTTAAAACTAAAAGAGGCCCCGTGCTGGGAATAAAGGCGTGAGCCACCGCGCCTGGCCTAGCTTGGAGAACTTGTGACAGTGGATAACTGTTTTCCCTGTTATCTGTGGCGTAGAGCTTGGCAACTGCTGTCATGTTTGTGTTCACATCATGATCAATGTGTACTAGATGCTTTATTTGTTTATTTATTTATTTATTTTGAAAGGGAGTTTCACTCTTGTCTCCCAGGCTGAAGTGCAATGGCGCGATCTCGGCTCACTACAACCTCTGCCTCCCAGGTTCAAACTATTCTCCTGCCTCAGCCTCCCGAGTAGCTGGGATTACAGGCGCCCGCCACCATGCCCAGCTAATTTTTTTTGTATTTTTAGTAGAGACAGGGTTTCACCATGTTGGCCAGGCTGGTCTTGAACTCCTGACCTCAGGTGATCCGCCCGCTTCAGCTTCCCCAGGTGCTGGGATTACAGGCGTGAGTCACTGAGCCCGGCCGTGTACTAGATGCTTTGTTGTAACCGCCTCAGGGGTTATTCCTGCCTGTGCTGCAAAATGACCAGGGCATTGCAGTAAAGAAAGTGTTTGACACTTGATGGACCACACAACGCGGAAGACAGAGACAGAGTTAGCACTCAAATCAGTCTCCCCGGAGGCTTATAGTTAGGGATTTTTCTTTATCATTTTTTCTGGCTAATGGACGGAGTCTTGCTTTTTTGCCCAGGCTGGGAGTGCAATGGCACAATCTGGGCTCACTGCAACCTCTGCCTCTCCCTCGGATCTCGGGGCTGGCCTCCTGCCTCAGCTTCCCAAGGAAGCTGGGATTACAGGCGCACACCACCAAACCCTGCTGATTTTTATATTTTTAGTAGACTCGGGGTTTCACCGTGTTGGCCGAGGTGGTCTTGAACTCCTGACCTCAGGTGATCGACCTGCATCGGCCTCCCAAAGGGCTGGGATTATAGGCATGAGCCACCTAACTCCTCGGCCAGGGTTTCTTTTTGAGACGGAGTCTGTGCTCCCAGGCTGGAAGTGCAGTGGCCTGGATCCTCGCTCACTGCAAGCTCTGCCTCCGGTTCATCACGCGATTCTCACCCAGCCTCTCTGGGTGAAGTGACTATGAGGGCGCCAGCCACCACGCCTCGGCTGGGTTTTTTTATTTTAGTAGAGACAGGGTTTCCACCATGTTAGCCAGATAGTCTCTGACCTCCTGACCTCGATCCACTCGGCCGGGCCTCCCAAAGTGCTGGGATTACAGGCTTGAGCCACCGCGCCCGGCCAGGCCAGGGGTTTTTCAAAAGCAGATTGGGGGAAGAGGTGGTGGGAAATGGTCCTCCTGAGTGCTGAGTTGCTTCTAGAGGAGCAGGGTTGGTGGGCCTGAGTGGAACCATGGGTGTCAGACAAGCAAAAAACCTGAAAACACTTATCTGCAGAAATATCTTGGGACCAATCTATACCATAGCAAAATTCAGGTTCTTCATCGCTTCCCACTCTATTCCCCCCACCCTCACTCATGGTTTTTCATTAGCTTTAGGAAGGTATCCCGGCCCGCGGGATCGTCACTGCAGGCCCTGGAAGAGGGGGTGGGAATTTGGGGAACAAGAGATACGAGAAATGGAGACAAGACAGTGCTCTGATCAAGTCTCTCCTTTAATGGCGGTAATGCAGTGCCTTATATACACTTGGAGGGGAAGGGGTTGGGCCAAGGCGAAAATGATCTCATCGTGGAGGGTGTGGCCAGGTAGGTATTGGTAGCCTGGTTGAAGGTCATGTGGCGCCTGCGCTGTCAGGTAGCAATTTTCGGGGGCGCGGGAAAAATGGGTGAAGAAGCAGCAGGAAGAGCGCCATCTTTTATGAGGTATTAATACAGGGGAAAAGGCAAACATAGGGAGGAGGTGTAAGGTGGAAATGAATAAAGCTCAGGCGTTTTTAATCGTCAATTATTATTCGCTATGGCCGGGGCGTGCAGCTCCGGACAGGAAGGCAGTGTTTAAGGAAGAGCTATTATTATTTAAACTATAACATAAATGTCTTCCAAAGTTAGCTCAGCCTAAGCCTAGGAATAATTAAGGCAGCTTGAAAGATAAAGGCAAGAGGAGCGGTTGGCTAGATATCTTTCACTGCCATAATTTTTTCAGTGTTATAATTTTTTCAAAGGTGATTTCATTATCATGGAAATAGTAATAAAATAATATTGTCAACTTAAAAATAATGAGATTTCTATACAAAAATTAGCCAGATGTGGTGGTGTGCTCCTGTAGTCCCAGCTACTTGGGAGGCTAAGGCAGGAGAATTGCTTGAACCCAGGAGGTGGAGGTGGCAGTGAGCTGAGATCACGCCACTGCACTCCAGCCTGGGCGACAGAGTGAGACTCTCTCTCAAGTAAAATATTAATAATGATATTTTATTATTTCCCTGGAGGCCGGGCAGTCAAGGTTGCACTGAACCGTGATCACACCACTGCACTCCAGTCTGGGTGACAGAGTAAGACCCTGTATCAAAAGTAAGAAAATTAGGCCGGGCGCAGTGGCTCACGCCTGTAATCCTAGTACTTTGGGAGGCCGGGTCGGGCGATCACCTGAGGTCAGAAGTTCGAGACCAACCTGGCTAACACGGTAAAACCCCGTCTCTACTAAAAATACAAAAATTAGCCGAGTGTGGTGGTGGTGCATCTGTAATACCAGCTACTCAGGAGGCTGAGGCAGGGGAATTGCTTGCACCTGGGAGGCAGAGGTTACAGTGAGCTGAGATAGCGCCATTGCACTCCAGCTTGGGCAACAAGAGCGAAACTCCATCTCAAAAAAAAAAAAGAAAATTAAAAATTAATTTAAAAATAGGCATGGTGCTTCACACCTATATCCTAGTACTTTGGGAGGCCAAGGTGGGTGGGCAAGGGGTTGGGGGATCCCTTGAGCTCAGAGGTTTAAGACCAGTCTGGGTAACGGTGGAACCCCATCTTGACAAACTGCTTAAAAAATAGCCAGACATGATGGTATGTGTCTGTAGTCCCCAGTCACTTGGGAGGCTGAAGTAGAAGGATTGCTTGAGGCGAGAGGTGGAGGCTGCAGTGAAACATGATCATGCCTGGGTGACAGAGCAAGAAACTGTCTCAAAAAATAAAAATAGAGATTCAAAAAATATGGTTAAAGGCTGGGTGCGGTGGCTCATGCCTGTAAACTCAGCACTTTGGGAGGCTGAGGTGGGTGGATCATGAGGTCAGGAGTTCGAGACCAGCCTGGCCAACATGGTGAAACCCCATCTCTACTAAAAAAAATGCAAAAATTAGTCAGGCGTGGTGGTGGGCGCCTGTAATCCCAACTACTCAGGAGGCTGAGGTGGGAGAATTGCTTGAAACCAGAAGGCAGAGGTTGCAGTGAGCCAAGATCACGCCACTGCACTCCAGCCTGGGCAATAACAGCAAAACTCCATCTCAAAAAAATAAAAAATAGGCCGGGTGTGGTGGCTCACACCTGTAATCCCAGCACTTTGTGAGGCCAAGGCGGGTGGATCACAAGGTCAAGAGATCAAGACCATCCTGGCCAACACGGTGAAACCCCGTCTCTACTAAAAATACAAAAATTAGCCAAGTGTGGTGTCGCGTGCCTGTAATCTCAGCTACTCAGGAGGCTGAGGCAGGAGAATCGCTTGAACCCGGGTGGTGGAGGTTGCAGTGAGCCTGGATTGTGCCACTGCACTCCAGCCTGGCAACAGAGTGAGACTCTGTCTCCAAAAAAAAAAAAATAATAATAAATAAATAAATGAATGAAATAAAAAATAAAACAATTTAAAGTTCTAATGGCTTCAAATTGGAATTATTGACTTCCACAAATGTGTGTATTATCTGAAAGGATTAGATATTTTTGCTTTCCATTTTGTGGTATGAAATGCAAATGCCTTATAATTTCCTTTCCATGTGTAAACCTGAACTTGAGTTTGAAGGATTTTGCTAGATTCTTCAAACACTGGGTGTTTTCTCATTGAATCAGGCCTGAGCCCAGTGACTGCAAGCTAAGGTCAATCAGAAGCCTGCAAAGAAAGGTCATTGAAGGCTCACTTGTTTCTTGCTGGGGAGCCTCCCCTGCAGTGTCCCAGCTGCTCACACTGACCATGGGACAAACCCTTTATGTTGAGAGAATCTGAGAGTACTGGAAAACTGGGGATCCACAGGCAGATGCAGCGGGTCAGCGATGCCCTTCTGAGGCTAGTTGTCCTAAGATTGTTTCTAAATATTTTTAATGAAACAGATGTGGATTTAGGTAAAGAATGACTTTCCTTTTTGTTCTTTTTTCCTTTTTCTTTTTTTTTTAGACCAAGTCTTGCTCTGTCACCCAGGCTGGAGTGTAGTGGTGTGATCTCGGCTCACTGCAACCTCTGCCTCCTGGGTTCACGCCATTCTCCTGTGTCAGCCTCCTGAATATCTGGGACTACAGGCACCTGCCACCACACCTGGCTAACTTTTGTGTTTTTTTTGTTTTTTTTTTGAGACGGAGTCTTGCTCTGTCGCTTCAGGCTGGAGTGCAGTGGTGCGCATCTTGGCTCACTGTAAGCTCCGCCTCCCCGGGTTCAAGCTATTCCTGCCTCAGCCTCCGAAAGTAGCTGGGACTACAGGCACGCACCACCACACGCCTCGCTAATTTTTTGGCTTTTTAGTAGAGACGGGTTTCACCGTGTTAGCCAGGATGGTCTCGATCTCCTGACCTCGCGATCCACTACTGCCTCCCAAAGTGCTGGGATTACATGGAGCCACTGCACCCGCTACTTTGTATTTTTTAGTGGAGATGGTTTTATGATGTTAGCCAGGATGGTCTCAATTCTCCTGACTCCTCAAGTGATCCGCCTACCTCAGCCTCCCAAAGTGGTGGGATTATAGGGCGCGAGCCACTGCCCGGCCTGTGCCTCGGCTAATTTATATATATATACACACACACACACACACACACACACATATATATATATATATTTTTTTTTTGAGACAAAGATGGCTCTGTCACCAGGCTGGAGTGCAGTGGCATGATCTCACCACTGCAAGCCTCACCCGGGTTCATGCCACATTCTCCTGCCTCAGCCTCCCGGTAGCTGGGACTACAGGCTCTCACCACCACGTCCGCTATTGTTTGTATTTTTATAGAGACGGGTTTCAACTGTGAAAGCTAGCTAGGAGGGGTCTCGACTCCTGACCTCGATCTGCCCGCCGGCCTCCCAAAGTGCTGGGATTATAGGCGCACACCACCATGCCTGGCAATTTCTATATTTTTAGTAGAGACAAGGTTTCACCATGTTGGTCAGGCTGGTCTCAACTCCTGATCTCAGGTGATCTACCCACTTTGGCCTCCCAAAGTTGGGATTACAGGGTGAGCCACCGCTTCCAGCCAGGAATGTGACTTATTCCAAAGGAGAATTGGAAATAAGGAAGTGGACAAAGTATAAGATCTTTTTTTTTTTTTTTTTTGAGACTAAGTCTTGTTTGTGCCCCAGGCTGGAGTGCAGTGGCGATCTCGCTCACTGGTAAGCCCGCCTCCTGGTTCAGGCTGCCTCTGCCTCAGCCCTCCTGGGTAGTTGGGACTACAGGCTCTCACCACTGCCTCGCTAATTTTCTTGTATTTTTAGTAGAGACGGGACACTGCAGTTAGCCAGGATGGTCTCATCTCCTGATTCCTCACCGGCCTGCCTCGGCCTCCCCAAAGTGCTGGATTACAGGCTTGAGCCATACCGCCCAAAGTATAAGATCTGTAAGCATCTCAAAGTTAGCCCAAAATGAATTTTTTTTGCAGAGAGGCAAAAACAAGGTTAGGAAGAAGGTGCGAGTGGGAGGTCATGATACAATTTCATTTGTTAATAATTTGTATTTTAGGCCAGTTAGCCAGGATGGTCTTGATCTCCTGACCTTGTGATCCGCCCGCCTCAGCCTCCCAAAGTGCTGAGATTGCAGGCGTGAGCCACCGCGCCCGGCCCTCTTTTGTTTTTTTCAGAAATAATTCAGGGCCAGTCCATAAAGTGAAAGCAAGTTTGTTATGAAAGTAAAGGAATAAATAATGGCTACTCCATAGGCAGAGCAGCCGGAGAGCTAATTGTTTAAAAGAGCATGACATGGCCGGGTGCGGTGGCTCATGCCTGTAATCCCAGCACTTTGGGAGGCAGAGACAGGTGGATCACAAGGTCAGGAGATCGAGACCGTCCTGGCTAACACAGTGAAACCCTGTCTCTACTAAAAATACAAAAAATTAGCCGGGTGTGGTGGCGGGCGCCTGTAGTCTCAGCTATTCGGGTGGCAGAGGCAGGAGAATGGCGTGAACCCAGGAGGCGGAGCTTGCAGTGAGCCGAGATTGCGCTACTGCACTCCAGCCTAGGCAGCAGAGTGAGGGAAAAAAAAAAAAAAAGAGCATGACACCTCCTCTGCTCCTTGCTCCCTCTTTTGCATATGTGACCCTGGCTCCTCTTGCCTTCCACCATAAGAAGGAACTTCCTGAGGCCCACACCGGAAAGACGATTCCAGTGCCATGCTGCTTGTACAGCCTGTAGAACCATGAGCCACTTAAACCTCTTTTCTGTATGATTTATCCTGCCTCAGGTATTTTATAGAATTGTAAAACCAACTAACACAGCCCTTTTGCCTTTCTGTGTTTCTGCCTTGGTTTATACAACTGTATGTGCAGTGACAAAAGTCTGTGTGTCTGTCAGGGTGCTGAATGTACATGTCCTATGAATCTGGAAGGCTTGCATTTTCTGGCCTGGTGGGACTAGTAGCACCTCTCTTCCAAGGTGAACAGAAGGGATGAGAGTACACCTCTTTGTCTTGTGGGAATTGGGAACAAGCAGTTAGTTTTGTTTTTCTGTTTGTATTTTGTGGACCTCGGGAACCTAAGGTGGGAGGTGGTGGCCCCAAACGCCCCCAGATCGAAGTGGGCAGGGACACAGTTAGTTTTTTACTAAGAAGAATGAGAGTAGTTTTGCATTTTCATACCTGTCTTATGGTCGGGTTTGCTTTGTTCTTAGTGCATCTCTTGTCATCTTATAGAATATTCTCTTGTATTTCTAGTTTGAGTGTTTTTATTCATGAGGTGATGTTGAGGTTTGTCATATGACTTTTTCGCATCTGTTAGGACATTCTTTTGGTTTTTGATGTTTTGATGTTTGTCTGTTATTATGGTGTATTGAATGAAGTTCAGAGATAAAGCAACCTTGCTTTCCTGGATTAAATCCCACTTGATCATGAAGTTTATATGTTGTCATATATCGATAAATTTTCTTTGCAAATATGTTACTGAAGCTTATGTTAGAATTTAAGGAAGTTTGTTTAATACAGTATTATAGTATATCCTAGCATTATCGTGTATAGTGTATCATGTATATGTGTATATAGATACATGTTATGTATATGCACACTTGTAGTATATGTATATTGTATGTGATTTAGTTATGGTAGGTAATTGGTAAATATATGTAACTTGTACATTATATATAACTACCACATATAAAGGTATTATAGTATATAGCATTAAGCTATTATAGCATAAATTTATATAGTTTTCTCCTCCATAGTATAATGCACTTCATTTCCATATCAGCATGCAAAATTATTCAATTACATCAGTCTTATCCTCCCATGGGAACAAAGGAGAATCTCCCTCTCTCGATGCTACAGAAAGTGCCACTCAAAAATCTTCATAATCTTGGACTTAGGGAAAATATTTTCTGACATGACACTGGGAGCACTAGCAGCAAAGAAAAACTATGTCATTTAGACTACATCAAAATTTAAAACTTTTATGCTTAAAAAAATACCATTAAGGAATTGAAATAGCCAGGCATGGTGGCTCACGCGGGTAATCCCAGCACTTTGGGAGGCTGAGACTGGCAGATCACTTGAGGTCAGGAGTTTGAGACCAGCCTGGCCAACATGGTGAAACCCTGTCTCTACTAAAAATACAAAAATTAGCCAGGCATGGTGGCACATGCCTGTAATCCCAGCTACTTGGGAGGCTGAGACAGGAGAATCACTTGAACCTGGGAAGTGGAGGTTGTGGTGAGCTGAGATCACACCATTACATTCCAGCCTGGGCAACAGAACGAATCCATCTTGAAAAAAAAGGCCAGGTGTGGTGGCTCATGCCTGTAATCCCAGCACTTTGGGAGGCCACACGGACAGATTGCCTGAGGTCAGGAGTTCAAGACCAGGCTGGCCAACATGGTGAAACGCTGTCTCTACTAAAAATACAAAAATTAACTGGGCATGGTGGTGGGCTCCTGTGAACCCAGCTACTAGGGAGGCTGAGGCAGGAGAATCGCTTAAACCCAGGAAGCAGAGGTTGCAGCGAGCTGAGATCATACCAACTGCACTGTAGCCTGGATGACAGAGTGAGACTCCGTCTCAAAAAAAAAAAAAAAAAAAAAAAAAAAAAAGAAACTGAAGCATGTGTGGTCATGCCACACTGAACACATCTGTTCTCTGTAGCTAAGCAGGGTTGGGCCTGGTTAGTAAATGTATAGAAAATGCCTGGGAATACTGGCTGTTGTATGCTTAAAAACAAAAAAAAGAAAGGATTTGACAAGATAATTCACCAAATGGAAGAAAACTTCTATATTGAATATCTGGTCCATCTTCTTCACATAGGGTGGGGGATGAATTGGTAGCCAGCACTCTGAGGCATCCTGGCCCATTACTGCGGGAGGTGAACTCTATCCTGTAGTCCTCTCTGGCAATGGTACACCCGTGGTCCCCAATCTCATCCAGTTTATGGGGAGACAACAAGAAGTGGTCATCAGGAGAGAAGTCTGACCTGGTGTTTTGGATGTTTGAGTAGGAGGTACTCTCGGGAAACCCATCTTCCTCCCCACCAGAAGAGAACTTCTTATCACTAACGCACTGCAGATATGTGAATTAGGGTCTCAAGTCTAAGTCTGTATTCCTTGTAAAGAGGGATTACACTGAAAACTTGGTAAAAATTTCAAGGACGGTTTTATTGAGCACAATTGCAATATGTGTTGAATAAAGCCTTATTTTTTGGCTATATGTTATAGTACAATTTAATATGGGAAAGAGATTGAACTCAACCTGAATGCATCAACAAGACAATTACATCTAAAGAGCAAGGTACCATAGAGGAACTTGGTAAGGTGTCAAGAGTTGGGGAAGAGAATATTAATAAATTATCATAGGTGAGGGAAACAACTTGATTAGATATCAAGTTTGGGGGGATTCTCTCTAAACTGTCTTATTAGGATTTAGCTATAACTGGGCTCTGCAGGCCAAACACAAAAGCTAGTCAGGAAGCAGGCTCCAAGGAGCCTTACTAAAGTATGATCAAGGAAGGAGTCCTTGAGATCCTCCCAGCCTAGTTCTTGCTAGGGCTGATGATAAATCCTTAAATTTATGGTTTCCTCCCCACATTCCAAAACACTCCCTCATTTCCCCTCTCCAGTGGACATCATTATTAATCATGTATCCATACATGTGAAACTGCTGCGGTATTTTAATTGTTTACCATTTCTTTTCCACAAAGCAATAAGTGCTGGGTATATTCAACCCATTTTCCATGTGTCTCGAGAATACGCTTGTCTCTAATCCTAATGTAACAGCATATACATTTTCATTACATTAGGATTAGAAACAAGTTCTGTTTAGAAATTTTATTTTCACATTGAAAATCAATCAGATTTGCTTCAGCTTTAAAGAGTGTGCTTATGTAAAATTGAATGCTGGCAGCAAGCTGCACTTTTTTTTTTTTTTTTTCTAAATAGGAAATAGGTTAAAAATGTATTACTTTATGAATATGAGGAAAGCACTCAATAACCACTGAAAACTACATTATATAAATCCTTGTGCCTGATGACTCCTGGTCCACTGACCTTCTTTTCATGAGTTTATTGGCCCTTTTCATGTATCTTGCAGGAATGTCATTCAAATACTTTCCCTATCTTTTAATTAATTAGGTTTTTTTTTTACTTGGTACAATAATTTATTACTATAAAAAATATTTAAATTTTTTAGCTTTAGGAATTTTACATGTACTGTTGAATTAGTTTGACAAATCTATATAACTCGTCTAAGATGAATAATACTGTATTTTTTTTATGAGTGGCCTTTTGCAATTAGTATAGAATCCTGAATTTTTTTTTTTTTTTTTTTTTTTTTGAGATGGAGTCTCGCTCTGCCGCCCAGGCTGGAGTGCAATGGCCGGATCTCAGCTCACTGCAAGCTCCGCCTCCCGGGTTCACGCCATTCTCCTGCCTCAGCCTCCCAAGTAGCTGGGACTACAGGCACCCGCCACCACGCCTGGCTAGTTTTTGTATTTTTTAGTAGAGACGGGGTTTCACCGTGTTAGCCAGGATGGTCTCGATCTCCTGACCTCGTGATCCACCCGTCTCGGCCTCCCAAAGTGCTGGGATTACAGGCTTGAGCCACCGCGCCCGGCCTTTCTTTTCTTTTTTTTGAGATGGAGTCTCACTCTCTTGCCCAGGCTGGAGTGCAGTAGTGCAATCTTGGCTCACTGCAACCTCCACCTCCTGGGTTCAAGCTGTTCTCTGCCTTAGCCTCCCAAGTAGCTGGGATTACAGGCACCCCACCACCATGGCCGGCTAATTTTTGTATTTTTAGTAGAGATGGGGTTTCACCATCTTGACCAGGCTGGTCTTGAGCTCCTGACCTCGTGATTCACCCTGCCTCGGCCTCCCAAAGTGCTGGGATTACAGGCGTGAGCCACTACGCCCAGCTGAACCCTGAATTTTCTTTTTTTTGAGACAGAGTCTCACTCTGTCACCTAGGCTGTAGTGCAATGGCACAATCTCAGCTCACTGCAACCTCCGCCTCCTGGGTTCAAGCGATTCTTCTGCCTCAGCCTCCTGAGTAGCTGGGATTACAAGTGCATACCACCATGCCCGGCTAATTTTGGTATTTTTAGTAGAGACGGGGTTTCACCATGTTGGTCAGGCTGGTCTTGAACTCCTGACCTTGAGATCCGTCCACCTCAACCTCCTAAAGTGCTGGGATTACAGGCCTGAGCCACTGCACCTGGCTGAATCCTGAATTTTCATGCTTGTTGTAGCATGGGACAGAAGGTTTTTTTGTTTGTTTGTTTGTTTGTTTGTTTGAGATGGAGTTTTGCTCTTCTTGCCCAGGCTGGAGTACAATGGCACTATCTCGGCTCACTGCAACCTCTGCTTCCCGGGTACAAGCGATTCTCCTGCCTCAGCCTCCCAAGTAGCTGGGATTACAGGCGCTCGCCACCACACCCGGCTAGTGTTTTTGTATTTTTAGTAGAGACGGGTTTCACCATGTTGGCCAGGCTGGTCTTGAACTCCTGACCTCAGGTGATCCGCCTGCCTCGGCCTCCCAAAGTGCTGAGATTACAGGCGTAAGCCACTGCACCCGGCCCCAGAATGTTATTTTGTAAGACTAAATACTATCCCACTGTAAGTATATGCATACCACATTTTCTTTATCCATGTAGCCATCAGTGGACATTTGAATTGATCCGTCTCTTGGCTATTGTGAACAGTGGTTTTCAAATATCTCTTCAAAGATCCAACTTTCAATTTATATGAATTGAATATAAATAAACCTATAAATGGGTTGCTGGAAGAAAATTTTTTTTTTTTTTTTTTTTTTTTTGAGACGGAGTCTCGCGCTGTGTCGCCCAGGCTGGGGTGCAGTGACACAATCTCGGCTCACTGCAAGCTCCGCCTCCCAGGTTCAGGCCATTCTCCTGCCTCAGCCTCCGAGTAGCTGGGACTACAGGCGCCCGCCACCACGCCCGGCTAGTTTTTTGTATTTTTAGTAGAGACGGGGTTTCACCATGTTAGCCAGGATGGTCTCGATCTCCTGACCTCGTGATCCGCCCGCCTCGGCCTCCCAAAGTGCTGGGATTACAGGCTTGAGCCACCGCGCCCGGCCGAAAATATTTTTTTACTAGTTTTTCAGGCATCACCATACTGTTTTCCATAGAGGTTGAGCCATTTTGCAATCCTTTGGTCAGAGCACAGAGGTTCCAATTTCTCAACATTTTTTCCAAAGTTTATATTTGAGGTGTTTGATTTTTCTTTTTTCTTTTTTCTTTTTTTGAGACAAAGTCTCGCTGTTGTTGCCCAGGCTGGAGTGCAATGGCACCATCTACCCTCACTGCAACCTCGCCTCCCGGCTTCAAGCAATTCTCCAGCCCCAGCCTCACGAGTAGCTGGGATTACAGGTGCATGCCACCACGCCCGGCTAGTTTTTTGTATTTTTTAGTAGAGACGGGGTTTCTCCATGTTAGCCAGGATGGTCTCGATCTCCTGACCTTGTGATCCACCCGTCTCGGCCTCCCAAAGTGCTGGGATTACAGGCTTGAGCCACCGCGCCTGGCCAGTGCGCTGGAGTTTTATCCCTGAACCTTGTCTCCTTTCAGCCTTCAGCATTTCATCAATTACAATGTAAGTTTTCCTACCACAGTACTGTTTTCCACAAAATTTCTATTCATGAGTTTTTTATTTAGATAGTTCTGACTCTCTTATCAGTTGGGTTGGTTGAACCCCTTGCAAAATCCAGTTTTTTTGCTTTTGTTGTCTGCGCTTCAATCAAAATAAAATCCCCCTTCCAGGTAATCATCAATGGTTAAACTTTGTGAACAGGCATTTTCAAGGATATATAGCCTCAGGACTGCTAATGTTAACATTTTTTTGCATGTGAATTTAGAGGACTGTATTATGACAGGTGCTGTAAACCCATGCTACAAACAGACATTAAGAGCAGCCCAGGCAGTGCACCTTTCTCCCTGGATTCCATGAAAAGACACGTTTTTCTATTCTGCTGTTGGTTTATTGCTTAATTCTGTTCCAGCATCAGAAGTGATTTATAGAAGAAAGTAAGTGTAGACAGAGAGTAATGGGTCAGATGACCAAGAAATGGAATAAATGTTTGGAGTCCATAGCACCATGGAAACGTCTTAGGAAGAGGGTATAGACCCCCAGTGCTGTCAGTCTCACCCATCCTCCTCTATACGTGTGGGATGTTTCAGGACTCGGTGGCTTTCGAGGATGTGGCTGTGAACTTCACCCAGGAGGAGTGGTCTTTGCTGGATCCTTCCCAGAAGAATCTCTACAGAGAAGTGATGCAGGAAACCTTGAGGAACCTGGCCTCTATAGGTAAGAATGACAGTATTATGTTCCCCAATGGATGAGACAAGTGTTTCTAGCTCATTAATGCTGTTCCTTGATTTGGAATATGGACAGGCAATACTTTGATGAATAAATGAGGTATGGCTCTAATGTCCCGTGAACATAGAATCTATAGTCATTTTTTCATAATTTTATTTTAATTCAGCACTATTTTTCTGATTCTGTATTCTAGGAGAAAAATGGAAAGACGAGAACATTGAAGATCAGTACAAAAATCCCAGGAATAATCTAAGGTGATTTAAACTCACAAGACAAAGCAATGTCTCTCTAGAAAATCTTAGAATGCAAGAATATGTTAAGAAGCAGCAAATAAAGAAAATATACCTAGCATTAAATTTATTTATTCTTAAAATATTCACTCTAAAAACTTATATTTAAATGTGACATAGGCTGGGCACAGTGGCTCACACCTGTAATTTCAACTGTTTGGGAGTTGGAGGTGGGAGGATTGCTTGAGGCCTGGAGTTTGAGAAGATCCTGAGCAAAATAGCGAGACTTCATTTCAAACAAAGAACTAGCAATACATGTGGCATACACCTGTAGTCCTAGCCACGTAGGAGGCTGAGGCAGGAAGATCACTTGAGTCCAGGAGTTCAAGGGTGCTGTGAACCATGATGATGCCAATGCCACTGCCACTGACTGCCCTCCAACCTGGGCTATATGGTGACCCTGACTCAAGAAAATGATACAGAAGTTTAGTATTTGTAAAACAGTAAACATGTAAATATTATTAAGAATTTTCGACTGGGTGCGATGGCTCATGCCTGTAATCCCAGCACTTTGGGAGGCTGAGGTGGGCGGCTCACAAGGTCGGGAGATCGAGACCATCCTGGCTAACACGGTGAAACCCCATCTCTACTAAAAAAATACAAAAAACGGGCTGGGCGCCATGGCTCAAGCCTGTAATCCCAGCACTTTGGGAGGCCGAGATGGGCGGATCACGAGGTCAGGAGATTGAGACCATCCTGGCTAACACAGTGAAACCCTGTCTCTACTAAAAAATACAAAAAACTAGCCGGGCGAGGTGGCGGGCGCCTGTAGTCCCAGCTACTCGGGAGGCTGAGGCAGGAGAATGGCGTAAACCCGGGAGGGGGAGTTTGCAAAGAGCTGAGATCTGGCCACTGCACTCCAGGCCTGGGCGCATAGAGCCGAGACCCCTGTCTCAAAAAAAAAAAAAAAAAAAAAAAAATTATCCAGGGTGGTGGCGGTTTCAGTCCCAGCTACTCGGGAGGCTGAGGCAGGAGAATGGCATGAACGCAGGAGGTAGAGTTTGCAGTGAGCTGAGATCACACCGCTGCACTCCAGCCTGGGTGACAGAGCGAGACTCCATCTCAAAAAAAAAAAAAAACCAATTATCATATAGTGTTTTTCTTTTTTAAACATATGATTTTTAAAAAATAATAGGTATAGATAGACCATCTTGTAGCCATATGGTCCAGTCAACTTCCAACAATTTAGACAGGGTAGAAAGCCTACACTTTCCTGGATAATGTTGAAAATGCAAGTGCAATCCTTGTTAATAAACATAAAATCACTTACAAACAAACCCTCAATAATGTGCTTCTCATTTTTCACAGAAGTCTTCTGGGAGAGAGAGTCGATGAAAATACAGAAGAAAATCATTGTGGAGAAATTTTTAGCCAGATTCCAGATGACACACTGAACAAAAAAACTTCTCCTGGAGTAAAATCATGTGAAAGCAGTGTGTGTGGAGAAGTCTTCCTGGGTCATTCTTCCCTTAATAGGCACATTAGAGCTGACGCTGCACACAAGCCATCTGAGTATCAGGAATATGGACAGAAGCCATATAAGTGTCAACAACGTAAGAAAGCCTTCAGATGTCACCCCTCCTTTCAAACGGAAGAAAAGGCTCACACTGGAGAAAAACTCTATGATTGTAAAGAATGTGGAAAAACCTTCATATCCCGTTCAAGCATTCGAAGACACATGATAATGCACAATGGAGATGGACCTTATAAGTGTAAGTTTTGTGGGAAAGCCTGCCCTTGTCTCAGAGTATATCTTATACATGAACGAGTTCACACTGGAGAGAAACCATATGAATGTAAACAATGTGGTAAAGCCTTTAGTTATTCAAATTCCCTTCAAATACATGAAAGAACTCACACTGGAGAGAAGCCTTATGAATGTAAGGAATGTGGGAAAGCGTTTGGTAGTCCCAATTCCTTTTATGAACATAAAAGAACTCACACTGGAGAGAAGCCATATGAATGCAAACAATGTGGAA
Source organism: Papio anubis (assembly GCF_008728515.1). Lineage (NCBI taxonomy): Eukaryota > Metazoa > Chordata > Mammalia > Primates > Cercopithecidae > Papio > Papio anubis. The sequence goes on along the minus strand of NC_044995.1, from coordinate 39,843,765 downwards.
AAGCCTTCAGATGGTTCCATTCCTTTCAAATACATGAAAGAACTCACAGTGAGGAAAAGCCTTATGAATGTACCAAATGTGGGAAAGCATTCAAGTGTCCCAGTTATCTTTGTAGACATGAAGTGACCCACTCTGAAAAGCCCTATGAATGTAAACAGTGTGGGAAAGCATTATCTTATCTTAACTTTCAAAGACACATGAAAATGCACACTAGAATGAGACCTTATAAATGTAAGACATGTGGAAAAGCCTTTGATTCTCCCAGTTCATTTCTAAGACATGAAAGAACTCACACTGGAGAGAAACCTTATGAATGAGCGCACTGTGGTAAATCCTTTAATCGTTCCAGTTCCTTTCGCTATCACAAAAGGACTCACACTGGAGAGAAACCCTATGAATGCAAGCAGTGTGGAAAAGCCTTCATTTCTTCCACTTCCTTTCGATATCATGAAAGGACTCACACTGGAGGGAAACCCTATGCTTGTAAGCAATGTGGGAAAGCCTTCAGATCTGCCTCACACCTTCAAATGCATAAAAGGACTCACACTCAAGAGAAACCCTATGAATGTAAGCAGTGTGGTAAAGCCTTCATTTTCTCCACTTCCTTCCGATATCATGAAAGGACTCACGCTGGAGAGAAACCCTATGAGTGTAAGCAGTAATGAAACCTTCCAGCTCACACCTTCAAATGCATGAAAGGACTCACACTGGAAAGCAACTGTATGAATCTAAACAATGTGAAAAAACCTTTGGATCTGTCAGAAACCTTCAAATTCATGAAAGGACACACACTGGAGAGAAACCCTATAAGGAATGTGGAAAAGCATTCAACAATTTCTCTTCCTTTCAAATACATGCAACGATGTATAGAGGACAGAATGCCTATGAATGTAAAGAGTGTGACAAAGCATTCACATCTGCCAAGATCCTTCGAGTACATGAAAGGACACACACTGGAGAGAAACCCTATGAATGTAAGGAATGTGGGAAAGCATTCAATTATTTTTCTTCTTTGCATATACACAAAAGGGTGCACACTGGAGAGAAGCCATATGAATGTAAGGATTGTGGGAAAGCATTCGGTTTGCCTGGTTCCTTTCGTAGACATAAAAGGGCTCACACTGGAGTGAAACCCTATGAATGCAAGCAATGTGGCAAAGCCTTCACTTCTTCTGGTTCCTTTCAGTGTCATAAAAGGATTCATACTGGAGAGAAACCCTATGAGTGTAAGCAGTGTGGTAAAGCCTTCATTTCTTCCACTGCCATTCGTAGACATGAAAGGACTCACACTGGAGAGAAACCCTATGAGTGTAAGCAATGTGGAAAAGCCTTTATTTCTTTCAGTTCTGTTCGGTACCACGAAAGGACTCACACTGGAGAGAAACAGTATGAGTGTAAGCAAAGTGGGAAAGCCTTCATGTCTTCTACTGCATTTCAGTATCATGAAAAGACCCACACTGGGCCGGGCGCGGTGGCTCAAGCCTGTAATCCCAGCACTTTGGGAGGCCGAGACGGGTGGATCACGAGGTCAGGAGATCGAGACCATCCTGGCTAACACGGTGAAACCCCGTCTCTACTAAAAAAATACAAAAAACTAGCCGGGCGAGATGGCGGGCGCCTGTAGTCCCAGCTACTCGGGAGGCTGAGGCAGGAGAATGGCGTGAACCCGGGAGGCGGAGCTTGCAGTGAGCTGAGATCTGGCCACTGCACTCCAGCCTGGGTGACAGAGCGAGACTCTGTCTCAAAAAAAAAAAAAAAAAGAAAAGACCCACACTGGAGAGAAACCCTATGAATGTAAGCAATGTGGGAAAGCCTTCATTTCTTCCAGTAGCCTTCGATATCATGAAAGGACTCACACTGGAGAGAAACCTTACGAATGTAAGCAGTGTGGTAAAGCCTTCAGATCTGCCACTCAACTTCAAATGCATAGAAAGATTCATACTGGAGAGAAACCCTAAGAGTGTAAGCAATGTGGGAAAGTCTACAGATCTGCCTCACAACTTCGAGTACATGAAAGGACTCACACTGGAGAGAAACCCTATGAATATAAGCAATATGGGAAAGCCTTCAGATCTGCTAAGAACCTTCAAATACAGACAATGTAAACAAATGTTTATAGCAACTGCCTACTAACATGTTATTCTCTATTTGTTGTTGTTTGAGATGGAGTCTTGCTGTGTTGCCCAGGCTGGAGTGCAGTGGCGTGATCTTGGCTCACTGCAAGCTTCACCTCTGGGTTCAGGCAATTCTCCTGCCTCAGCCTCCTGAGGAAAAAGATGCCTGGGATTACAGGTGTGCACCGCCACGCTTGGCTAATTTTTATATTTTTAGTAGAGACGAGGTCTCACCCTATTGACCACACTGGTCTTGAACTCCTGACCTGAAGTGATCCACCTGCCTCAGCCTCCCAGAGTGCTGGGATTTCAGGCATGAGCCACTGCACCCAGCTGTTATTCTCTATTTAGTTAATTGAGAAGCCGTAATAAAATGTCTCAGTGCCATCATGCATTAGATCAAGTTTATGTTACCACATTACTTTTCGAACATTGTGAGTCAATATTACCAAGTGGACAAAATCCCAGACATCTTTTTCCTCATGTAAATTTTAATTTTCATGCTTATATACTTAGAACATTTGATCCTGATTTTTTGTTCGTTCATAATACTAAAAGTTATCTCAGGTTTTTCAGAGTGACTTTGTGCCAAAAACCCTCAGTAGCATACCTGTCATCAAAGAGGGTATAATTCACAAAAGGACTTACACTAGAGGAAAACCATATGACTGTAAGCCATGTGGGAAAGCATTTTCTGATCTGAGTGGCGATGAAATCCACATGGATTTCAACCCTACAGATGGCCCTCTCTCCCTATTCATTTCTTTTTTTTTTTTTTTTTTTTGAGATGGAGTCTTGCTCTGTCGCCCAGGCTGCAGTGCAGTGGTTCGATCTTTGTTCATGGCAAGCTCTGTCTCCTGGGTTCACGCCATTCTCCTGCCTCAGCCTCCTGAGTAGCTGGGACTACAGGCTCCCACCACCACACCCAGCTAATTTTTTTTTTTTTGAGACGGAGTCTCGCTCTGTCGCCCAGGCTGGAGTGCAGTGGCGCCATCTCAGCTCACTGCAAGCTCCGCCTCCCGTGTTCACGCCATTCTCCTGCTTCAGCCTCCCGAGTAGCTGGGACTACAGGCGCCCACCACCGCACCCGGCTAATTGTTTGTATTTTTAGTAGAGACGGGGTTTCACCGTGGTCTCCATCTCCTGACCTCGTGATCCGCCCACCTCGGCCTCCCAAAGTGCTGGGATTACAGGCGTGAGCCACCGCACCCAGCCCAGCTAATTTTTTTGTATTTTTTTTAGTAGAGACGGGGTTTCACTGTGTTAGCCAGGATGGTCTCGAATTCTTGACCTTGTGATCCGCCTGCCTCAGCCTCCCAAAGTGCTGGGATTACAGGTGTGAGCCACCTTGCCTGGCCTCTTTTCATTCTAACTTTTCATTCACTCATTGTACCAAAAGTTAACTCATAATGTTCTCAGTGACATCTTGCCAAAGACCACCAGTACCATACTTGTTGTCAAAGAGGGTGTAATATCGTAATAAATATGACCAAAAGCCATACATGACAGTGAGATATATGAGAATTACAAATGAGTCACATTACTGAAAAAAATTTGCTCAGTTTGATAATTTGAAATATGTTTTCTTCTATACTATTCTGAGACATGGTTACAGAGTGCCCTTGTTTTGCCTTGATCCATCATGGTCACTGAAGAGCATTGTCTCACACCTCAGGTGTATGACATGTGTCTTTCCAGTGGCATAAGACTTGGCCTTGGCCGGGCGCGGTGGCTCAAGCCTGTAATCCCAGCACTTTGGGAGGCCGAGGCGGGTGGATCACGAGGTCAGGAGATCGAGACTATCCTGGCTAACATGGTGAAACCCCGTCTCTACTAAAAATACAAAAAATTAGCCGGGCACGGTGGCGGGCGCCTGTAGTCCCAGCTACTTGGGAGGCTGAGGCGGGAGAATGGCGTGAACCCAGGCGGCGGAGCTTGCAGTGAGCCGAGATCACGCCACTGCACTCCAGCCTGGGAGACACAGTGAGACTCCGTCTCAAAAAAAAAAAAAAAAAAAAAAAAAGACTTGGCCTTGTGGCCAGGTGCGGTGGCTCATGCCTATAATCCCAGCACTTTGGAAGGCTGAGGTGGGCAGATCGCCTGAGTTCGGGAGTTCGAGACCAGCCTGACCAACATGGAAAAACGTCTCTACTAAAAATGCAAAAATTAGCTGGGTATAGTGGCACATGCCTGTAATCCCAGCTACTTGGGGGGCTGAGGCAGAAGAATCACTTGAACCCAGGAAGTGGAGGTTGCAGTGAACCGAGGTCACGCCATTGCACTCCAGACTGGGCAACAAGAGTGAAACACCGTCTCAAAAAACAAACAAACAAAAAACTTGGCCTTGTGGTGAGAGGAGGCAGCTCCTGGACTTCTAGAGCCATTTTTGCCTTATCTTTTTTTTTTTTGTTTTGTTTTGTTTTGTTTTGTTTTGTTTTTTTTTGAGACGGAGTCTCGCTCTGTCGCCCAGGCTGGATTGCAGTGGCCTGATCTCGGCTCACTGCAAGCTCCGCCTCCCGGGTTCACGCCATTCTCCTGCCTCAGCCTCCGGAGTAGCTGGGACTACAGGCGCCCGCCACCACGCCCGGCTAGTTTTTTGTATCTTTTAGTAGAGACGGGGTTTCATCGTGTTAGCCAGGATGGTCTCGATCGCCTGACCTCGTGATCTGCCCGTCTCGGCCTCCCAAAGTGCTGGGATTATAGGCTTGAGCCACCGCGCCCGGCCTTTTTTTTTTTTTTTTTTAACTCCTGAGTAGCTGGGATTACAGGCACTCGCCACCACACCGGGCTAATTTTTATATTTTCAGTAAGGACAGGGTTTCACCGTGTTGGTCAGGCTGGTCTCAGACTCCTGACCTCAGGTAATCCACCCGCCTCAGCCTCCCAAAGTGCATTTTCATGAAGCAAGGTCAAATAACAAAACAGGAAAAATCCTTTAAGATAAATGAACTTTAAATTTTCCTCAGAAAAACGTGACCCAGCAATTCATCATCCAGTTTTTGTTTTGTTTTGTTTTTTTGAGACGGAGTCTCGCTTTTGTTGCCCAGGCTGGAGTGCAATGACACGATCTTGGCTCACTGCAACCTCCACTTCCCAGGTTCAAGTGATTCTCTTGCCTCAGCCTCCCAAGTAGCTGGGATTATAGGCCTGCACCACCACACCTGGCTAATTTTGTATTTTTAGTAGAGACGGGGTTTTACCATGTTGGGCAGGCTGGTCTCAAACTCCCAACCTCAGGTAGTCCACCTGTCTCAGCCTCCCAAAGTACTGGGATTACTGGCATGAGCCACCATGCCCAGCCTGTCATCCAGTTTTTTTTGCAATATCACAATGTTTTATTTGGAAACATTTACTGATTTTGGGCCAGACACGGTTGTTGTTCAGGCCAGGGTATAATGGTGGGATCATAACTCACAGCATCCTTAACTCTTGGACTCAAGTGATTCTCTCGCCTCAACCTCTAGCATATGTAGGACTACAAGCATACACCACCATGCCCAGGTAACTTTTTTTTTTTTAAGATGGAGTCTACAGTCTCCACCTCCTAGGTTCAAGCGATTCTCCTGCCTCAGCCTCCCAAGTATCTGGGATTACAGGAACCTGTCACCATGCCTGGCTCATTTTTGTATTTTTAGTAGAGATGAGGTTTCACCATGTTGGCCAGGATGGTCTCAAACTCCTGGCCTCAAGTGATCCAACCATATCAGCCTCCCAAAGTACTGGGATTATAGGTGTGAGCCACCATGTCCTGCCAACTTTTAAAATTTTTCTGTGGAGATGTGATCTGACTGTGGTTCCAGGCTGTTCTTCAACTTTTAGCCTCACACAATTCTCCCTCAGCCTCACAGTGCTACGATTATAGGCTTGAGCCACTTCAAACAGCCAAATTTAACTTTTATTGTGGTGTTGAAAGGGATTTTTAATGTATTTTTTTCTTTTTTTTGAGACGGAGTCTGGCTCTCTCGCCCAGGCTGTAGTGCAGTGGTGAGATCTCGGTTCACTGCAGCCTCCACCTCCCAGGTTCATGTGATTCTCCTGCCTCAGCCTCCAAAGTAGCTGGGATACAGGTGGCCAACACCACGCCTGGCTAATTTTTGTATTTTTAGTAGAGATGGAGTTTCACCATGTTGGCCAGGCTGGTCTCGAACTCCTGACCTCAAGTGATCCACCCATCTGGGTTTCATGAAGTGTTGGGATTACTGGCGTGAGCCACCACACCTGGTCTTTGTATATACCTTTCTTGTATTACTTTGACCGTGGTAGGACATATCCAATGGGCAAATGATCTAAAAGGCCAAAGCGGGAGGATCACAAGGTCAGGAGTTCAAGACCAGCCTGGCCAATATGGTGAAACCCTGTCTCTACTAAAGATACAAAATTAGCCAGGCGTGGTGGTGGGCGCCTGTGATCCCAGCAACTTGGGAGGCTGAGGCAGGAGAATCTCTTGAACCTGGAAAGCAGAGGTTGCAGTGAGCTGAGATCGTGCCAGTGCACTCTAGCCTGGGAGACACAGCAAGACTCCGTCTAAAAAAAAAAAAAAGGTTAAATTTAATTTTTGACAACCACTCTAACAAGCAACTCAGGTTTATATGGAAAGAGAAGTATATCACTCATGAACAAGTAACTGGTAAATAAGATGGAATTGCCGGGCGCGGTGGCTCAAGCCTGTAATCCCAGCACTTTGGGAGGCCGAGGCGGGTGGATCACGAGGTCAGGAGATTGAGACTATCCTGGCTAACATGGTGAAACCCCGTCTCTACTAAAAATACAAAAAACTAGCCGGGCGTGGTGGCGGGCGCCTGTAGTCTCAGCTACTTGGGAGGCTGAGGCGGGAGAATGGCGTGAACCCGGGAGGCGGAGCTTGCAGTGAGGAGATCACGCCACTGCACTCCAGCCTGGGAGACACAGCGAGACTCCGTCTCAAAAAAAAAAAAAAAAAAAGATGGAATTATGGCTTCTGTGTGATACTCTATTGTTAGGCAAGCACAAGCTCTTTATAAAAGCCCTGTTATATGTAACTGCATCAAACATCATGTGACTACATTACTTGGTTTCCTAAGGACAGTTTATTATTCCTTTATCCCAGTATAATTTTGCATAGCCATCACTCTCTTTGTTATGGGTATCTATGCTTAAATAATAAGCTAAATGAGATTTTGTAAATTGAATGATATTTTTAGCAAAGTGTTGGACTTTGTCAATTACTATGCCTGATAATCAATGTGTCTTACCTGACTATATCACTCCTAAAAATTTCACTGCGGGCTGTGGTCCCTGGATTTCCTGAGGATTGATTGCCCATCCCCATTCCTGTAGATGAGCGCACAATGGTATAAGACTTTCCTGTAACACATTACAGTCTTCAGAGGTTAACATGATATCATCAATATAATGAAACCAGGACCAGGTCAGATGGCTCACGCCTGTAGTCCCAGCAACAAGAGGCTGATGCGTGAGAATCACTTCAGCCCAGGCGTTCAAGGCTGTAGTGAGGTATGATTGCATCACTGCACTCCAGCCTGAGTGACACAGCAAGACCCTGTCAAATTAGATAGATAAAATAATAAATAATGAAATAAAATTAAAATATATATATATATATTTAAACCATGAAAGATGACAGGAATGGGAACGAAGACAAGCCTCTAGCCAACATTCTGTGACAAATCGTAGGACTTTGGAGATAACTCTGGAGCAACCCTTGAATGGCAGCCCACTCACCAGGGCGTCTTTCTGGATTTCCATGGATTAAAACACATTCCACTGTAGCATCTACTAATGTGACAGTCTTCTCTTTATTTTGGAGGACCAATAAGTGGAGAGCTGAACATGAACCCTTTTATTCCAATAGCGGCCTGGCAGGGTAAAAGCAAATTGGTCTTGTGATTAAAGAGAGGAATGCTGAAAAAAACATCAGCTAAATCTAACACTGTGATGCATCCCCAGCACGGACACTACGTGATCAGCTACCTGAGTAATGGGAACTACAGGATGTATGGATGGGGTTACCTTGGTCAATTCCTGATAATCAACAGTCATCCACCAGGTACTGTTTGGTTTGTGTTCAGGCCAGAGAGACTGTTAAATGAGCTTGAGCTGGGTGGATAATGTGTTCCACTTACCAGTTCCTCAATAATTGCAGTTATTTCTTTTTCTTTTTTTCTTTTTTTTTTTTTTGAGACAGAGTCTGGCTGTGTCGCTCAGGCTGGAGTGCACTGATGCAATCTCGGCTCACTGCAAGCTCCGCCTCCTGTGTTCACGCCATTCTCCTGCCTCAGCCTCCCGAGTAGCTGGGACTACAGGTGCCCGCCACCACGCCCAGCTAATTTTTTTTGTATTTTTAGTAGAGACAGGGTTTCGCCGTGTTAGCCAGGATGGTTTTGATCTCCTGACCTTGTGATCCACCCACCTCAGCCTCCCAAAGTGCTGGGATTACAGGCATGAGCCACCACGCCCAGCCTAGTTGCACTTATTTCATCATGTCCTCCACAGCCCGCCTGCCCAAAATAATTTTTACTATTTATTTACTTATTTTTGAGATGGAGTCTTGCTCTGTCGCCCAGACTGGAGTGCAGTGGCGTGATCTCGGCTCATTGCAATCTCCGCCTCCTGGGTTCAAGCTATCAGCCTCCTGAGTACCTGGGACTATAGACATGCACCACCACGCCCAGCTAATTTTTGTATTTTTAGTAGAGATGGGGTTTTGCCATGTTGGCCAGGCTGGTCTTGAACTCCTGACTTCAGGTGATCCACCCGCCTCAGCGTCCCAAAGTGCTGGGATTACAGGTGTGAGTCACCGAGCCCAGCCTAATAATTTGTGCTCTTTAAATTTGACAACCTGCCTAGGAGCAGAAATCTATTCAGGTTCCCATTTTGCCTCTACCCTGAGAACAGCCTTTACTACAGCACCTTCAGGCTGAATTCTCCCACTCAAGTTTGCAAAGTCTTTCCTAACAGAATATCCATACCTAAAATGTTTTCTAAAATAGGGATAATAAATGCCATATATGGGTTGGGGAGCTTCCCCAATACCTAGATGTATTAAAGTCCTTTTTATCTGGGTCGTTTGTCCTCCATAACCATCAATGGCAGCCCACTGACCAGGATTTGTTTCTGGATTTCCAGAGATGAAAGTACATTCCACCCTGTAATAGGATTACAGACTATTACTAAGGTAATAGTCTTCTCTTTATTTGGGGGGCAACAGGAAATGGTGAACTTGATATGGGACCTCTGGTTTCCCCCTACTGCTTGAACATGGAGTTGACCTTGCCCCAGTCCTAATCTCTGAGCCATGGTGGAATCCACCCCTGGTAGAGTGGGACAATAAAATGAAAGATTGAGTCATCTTCCTCTTCTTCCATAGGGGCAGAAGGGAAGGGATGAAACTGCAGTTTAGGCTGTAGTTTCCACCATAAGGGCACTAATAAAGTCTTAGGTTGTTTGTCTATTTCTTTTCAGGGTGTTTCTGCCCCCAACAAATTATGCCACATTTGCTCATGGGTGACTCCTATTGGTCCCTTTCCCTAGCTCCTCTTTTCTTTCTGTTGATTTTTCTTTTTTCCCTTTGTTAGCCCTTTTTGGATTACCAAGTTTACCCTGTTCCTGGGTTTCTAAATTTCTCCAAATCTGCAGTGCTTCTCCCACATCATATACATCTTGTCCCACTGTAGGACTCGAGAAAGATAGCAAAGGGCCATGCCATTCCTCTGATGCACCCTGAAGCACTTTTTTTATCTGGGCAGTACAAACTGCTTTACTGGTCCCATGGAATGCCAATGGCTTGCCTCCTTCCTCAACCTCCAAGAAGCCCCAGTGTTACAGAATCACCAGGTTCATATGCACACTGTGCAGTAACAGACCCATACACGGAGACAGCAAGATTTGCAGCACAGAAAGAGTTTAATGATCACGGGGTGACCCAGCAAGCAGATGGGAAGGGCCCTCAAATCCAACTCCCCAAAAAGTTCTGGGCTGGATTTTTTGTTTATTGGGCTAGTCAGTTGAAGCAGTGGGAGTGGAGAAGAAACAAAGACATCTGTAACTGGTTGTGATCAATTAGTTGTAAGCATCACTGCACTTGGACCCACCCTAGGCTGGGATTTTTAAGGGGACTGTGGCATGCAAGAGGCTGAAAAATTGGGGTTATTGATCGTTTGAGGTACAGGGGATTAAATCATCAGGATGTGAAAACTACCTTCTTTGGTGAGTCAGCTACTACTGGGGTCCTTCAGAGCAACTGAAGTCAGTAGTTTCACTGTTATGCGGGACCTGAAATAATATCTCAAAGGGAAAAATTAACATTTTTTAATGTTCAAGTTTTTATCTATAGAGCGGTTAAGGGGAATTAACATCTAGGGTTTACAGGATTCTAGGACACTAGGCATCAAACAACTATGAATGGGGTAGGCATGGTGGCTCACACCTGTAATCCCAGCACTTTGGGAGTCTGAGGCGAGTGAATTGCCTGATCCCAGGAGTTTGAGACTATTCTGGGTAACATACTGAGACCCCATCTCCATTTTAAAAAATAAAAAACAAAAGACTTTGAGGAGAGATCAGAGAGCAAGCTGACCTACTCATTAATTCTGAATGTGCAGCACACTTTGTTTGTTTTGATTTTCTCCTTCCCTCCATCATTGATTAATTTGACGAAATTTATCAGGGCCTCTTCCATTGACTGCCAGGAAGTCATCTCTTCTGGTAAATCTTCAGTAGGCCAAGCATCTCTTATGGCTAAAATGATCTAGTCCATAAGGGAATACCATCACACTCTGTGTCCCACAATTTGATGATCCAAGTGGTCAGGGGAATCCCCAGGTAGGATGGTTTCATTTCTTTTCTTTTCTTTTCTTTGAGGTGGAGTTTCACTCTGTTGTCCAGCTTGGAGTACAATGGTGCGATCTCAGCTCACTGTAACCTCTGCCTCCTGGGTTCAAGTGATTCTTCTGCCTCAGCCTTCCGAGTAGCTGGGATTACAGATACACACCACCATGTCCAGCTAATGTTTTGTATTTTTAGTAGAGATGGGGTTTCATCTATGTTGGGTCAGGCTAGTCTTGAACTCCTGACCAGGTGATTCATCTGCCTCGCCTCCCAAAGTGTTGGATTACTCGCATGAGCCACTGCCCTGGCCTTTTGAGACGGAGTCTCGCTCTGTTGCCCAGGTGCAATCTCGGCTCACTGCAACCTCCACTTCCCAGGTTCAAGCAGTTCTACTACCTCAGCTTCCCAAGTAGCTGGGACTACAGGCGCCTACCACCACACCCTAATTTTTGTATTTTAGTAGAGACGGGTTTCACCATGTTAGCCAGGATGGTCTCAATCTCCTGACCTCGTGATCCATCCACCTCAGCCTTCCAAAGTGCTGGGATTACAGGCGTGAGCCATGCCCAGCTTGGTTTCATTTTGTGGCCCAGGCTGGAGTACAGTGGCCTGATCATAGCTCTCTGCAGCCTTGGACAACTGGGTTCAAGTGATCCTCCCACTGCAGCCTCTTGAGTAGCTTGGGACTACAGGCACAGGACACCTTACCAGGCTAATTTCGCTCTCTCTCTGTCTTTTTTTTTTTTTTTTGAGATGGAGTGAAATGTTGCCCAGGCTGGAGTGAAATGGCACGAACTTGGCTCACAGCAACCTCCGCCTCCCAGATTCAAGTGATTCTCCTCCCTCAGCCTCCCGAGTAGCTGGCATTACAGGCATGTGCCACCATGCCTGGCTAATTTTGTATTTTATTAGAGATAGGGTTTCTCCATGTTTGTCAGGCTGGTCTGGAACTCCCGACCTCAGGTGATCCGCCTGCCTCGGCCTCTCAAAGTGTTGTGATTACAGGCATGAGCCACCGCGCCTGACCTTCTTTTTGTTTTTTGTTTGTTTATTTGTTTTGTTTTTTTATAGAGACAGGGTCTCGCTCTTTTGCCCAGGTTGGTCGTGCTCTGGTCAGGCTGGTCTCCAACTCCAGCTTCAAATGATCCTCTCCCTTTTCTCTGGTCAGGCTGTCTCCAACTCCCAGCTTCAAGCGATCCGCTCCCCTTGGCCTCCCAAACTTCTGGGATTACATATGTGAGCCATGGCAATGGGCCTTCCAGGTATTTATTGAAGGGTTTTGCAACCTCTAAGAGTTCTGCAGCAGTATATTACCTGACAATGAGAGTCCCCCGCATCCTTTCACCGCATGTTGCAGAAGTAGTTGCGCTTTCCCCTTTTGTTTGCATAGTAGGACAAGCATGTCAATGATCCTCATCCTCCTCTTCATCAATGACTTCTTTGTCATCAGTCTTCCTCTTCATAAATTGCCAAGGAATCCAAGTTCTCACATCTCAATGGGACTTATTTATGATAGTATCAGCTATCATAAGTCTGCATCAGTTCCCACAGCTCCAGGCTCCATCAAGCCTGCCTCTTTTTTCTTCCCCATAGTCCTGTCCCAGAAGCCCCCAGCTCTGCTCCTCAGGTGCCTTAGGCTGTACGGCTGCACTGCTGCTGGGCCCAGGCAGCTATCTGTCCCTGCAGCCCCTTCCCTAACCCATTCCCAGCCCAGTCCCGCCCCACTGGTATCTCTAGTGTCCCTGGCTGCTAGTGCCTCAGTCACCGCTGCCACCACAATTTGGAAGTCTTTTAATGCAGTTAAATTATCTTAGTTTTTTCTCTCCTACTTTATATGTACATACAGGAGGAAAGCAGGGTGTCTGCTGGTGTCTTATTCACACAGTGGGATTGTAGGTGTTGGTCTCATGGAAGTAATCAATGGGGGAAAGAAGCAGGTGAATAACCTGCAGGGGGCAGGAGAGCCCAAGACCAGCCTGGAGCCTGCAAAGGGAGGGAAATGGAGCTCCCTTGGGTGTTCCTGAGCAGCTCCAGGAGTGGATTCTGAGAATCTGCAGAGCCCTGGAACACAGGAGACCCAAGTGCAGATGCATTTGGGGTGGGGGACAGGGGGCAGGTGGGTGGGGGGGAGGTGTTCTGTCATTTCTGAGGTTGGACCTCAGGAGGCTGTGGCCATTTGGAGGGCAGTGTTTTTGGTTTTGGCATGCATAGGGTCACTGGGGTCAGGCTGTAATTTGTATATAGGAAGAAAATCTGTGAAGGTCAGTTTGAGAGAATTGTTTGAAACATCACCTGGAGAAAGGGTTTATGAAGTTGACAGTTGATTTAGATCAAAAGCTTAAACTGACCCCAAGGGATAGTTCCCTGCTGTTGAAAATGAAGTTCTGGCCGGGCGCGATGGCTCACGCCTGTAATCCCAACACTTTGGGAGGCCAAGGCGGGCGGCTCACGAGGACAGGAGATGGAGACCATCCTGGCTAACAAGGTGAAACCCCGTCTCTACTAAAAATACAAAAAATTAGCCGGGCGTGGTGGCGAGGGGCCTGTAGTTCCAGCTACTTGGGAGGCTGAGGCAGGAGAATGGCGTGAATCCGGGAGGCGGAGCTTGCCGTGAGCCGAGATCGCACCACTGCACTCCAGCCTGGAGGACAGAGAGAGACTCCGTCTCAAAAAAAAAAAAATAATAATAATAATTAAAAAAAGATAGAAAGAAAGAAAAGAAAATGAAGTTCTGGAAGGAGGGAGTGTTCCCATACTGTGAGGAGAGATGGTAGATGTGTGAGGAAGCGTTGTCCATGCCTCATCCCCTATTCCTGTCCCCCTGGAGGACATCTGTCTCTCTTTCCTGGTCTAGTCGTGCCTGCCCTGGTCTGGGTTCCCCTCCTGCTCTGAGGCAAACAGATCGCCCCATCAGACACTGAGTCTGGAATCCCCTGCATACACCTGTGACCTGATGCAGGAGGAAGGAGCAGAGAAAGCCCACTGAGTGAAGGAGAGGTCAGTGCCCTTTCTAAAGTTCAGGACAAAGGCCAGGCGCGGTGGCTCACGTAATCCCAGCACTTTGGGAGTCCGAGGCCGGCGGATCACCTGAGGTTAGGAGCTCGAGACCAACCTGACTAACATGGTGAAATCCTGTCTCTACTAAAAATAACAAAAATTAGCTGGGCGTGGTGGCAGGTGCCTGTAATCTCAGCTACTCAGGAGGCTGAGGCGGGAGAATCGCTTGAACCCGGGAGGCAGAGGTTGCAGTGAGCCGAGGTCACGCCATTACACCTTCAGCCTGGGCGAGAAGAGCGAGACCCCTTTCAGTTAATCAATCAACCAATCAATCATATATATATATAAATGAAGTTCAGGAAAGTTTGGCGGAAATGCAAATATCCAAGGATCAGGGCACAAGGAGGGAGATGGGCCTTAAAAAGGAAGTGAATAGAACCAGTCTGGCGCCGCAGGGCCCCATTATCCCGGGCTTCTGCTGTCACTCAGGGCTCAGAGGGCGAGGCGGGGCGCACGGTCCAATCAGGAGCGCCGGGGCGGGACCCTGACAACTGTTTTTCTTGGGAAGGAGAAGGCGGCGCACGCCCCCGGTCTCATTTGTTGTTGTGGTAACGACCGTTGGAACGCTCTTTCCGGCTCTATGAACTCTCGGCTCTGAGAGGCTCCAGGTTTCTCCGCCAGAGCTCCTGTCGCTCTGTCACCTGCGCTGTGTTCCTCTCTAGTCGCAGGAGCCCTGGGGAATAAAGTTGGGAGCTCAGGCATGGTGAGTGTGTGGGGCCAGGCATCCTGAGGCGGGGGCGAAGGGCTGGTTAGAACCGGCTGTGGCAGGTCCCGGGGCTCCCCGCGGCGACTCCGGGGTCTGTGGGGCTGGGCCGGCATCCCTGACCCGGGGCATCCTGTCTCGTCCCTGCACAGCGACTGCGGCCCCGGCCCCGGTACCGGAGCCCCCTTTGGGCAACTCCGAGCCCTTAGCCGCGGGTCTCCTCAGATTGTGCTGGGCCATGGGGAGGATCATGGGGGGAATCCCGTCTCGGGTGTGGGGTTCTTGCGTCAGAAAAGCGGTGGTCTGTGGGGTCCCCAGTCGTCTTTTCTCCTCTTAAAAGTTAAAATGGCCGGGCGCGGTGGCTCACGCCTGTAATCCCAGCACTTTGGGAGGCGAAGGCAGGTGGGTCACCTGAGGTCAGGAGTTCGAGACCAACCTGACTAACATGGAGAAACCCCCGTCTGTACTAAAAATACAAAATTAGCTGGGCGTGGTGGCGTGTGCCTGTAATCCCAGCTACTCGGCAGGCTGAGGCAGGATCGCTTGAACCCGGGAGGTGGAGGTTGCGGTGAGCCGAGATCACACCACTGCACTCCAGCCTGGGCAACAAGAGTGAAACTCCACCTCAAAAAAAAAAGAAAAAAAAAAAAAAAGAGGCACTGATAAAAATTCAAGAGTTTGTGCAAATGGGAATTCATGAATGAGAAGCACGCAGTCATGGTGTGTGGTTTGTTACCAGAAACGTGGAAATATTGCAGTTGAGTTGGATTTCAGTGCCCTCAGGTAGGACTTTAGTGCACTGCGCACACTTCAGTCCGATTACTTAAGGTTTCTCCCGCTGCCCACATGGACTGGTTTCCCCCTCCATTTTCCAAATCTGTGGTCTGCAGGGTCTCACATCTTCCCCGCTATGACCCCAGCCTAATTCTTTAAAGGCCTGCGGTAGCATCTTACATTTTCAGTTCCCTTCTCATATTTCCAAACATTAACTTCCCTTCTCCAATTCACAGTATTATCAACTATTTGTCCTTTTTTTTTTTTTTTTTTTTTTAAGACGGAGCCTCAGTCACCCAGGCTGAAGTGCAATGGTGCGATCTCGGTCGCAGCAATCTCTGCCTTCTGGCTTCAAGGGATTCTCTTGCTTCAGCCTCCCAGGGTAGCTGGGATTACAGGCGTCCACCACCGTGCCCGGCTAATTTTTGTATTTTTAGTAGAGACAGGGTTTCACCAGGTTGGCCAGGCTGGTCTCGAACTCCTGACCTGAAGTGCCCCCCCCCCCCCCCTCCCCGCCCTCGGCCTCCCAAAGTGCTGGGATTACAGGCGTGAGCCAGCTGTCCGGCCTATTTGTTCTATATTGTACAATATATTCACCCTTTCCTTCAAATAGATGAAGCATTTTAATGGTTTCTTAATTTTTTTTTTAACAGAACCACGGGTGACTTTTAAAAATATTTCTATTTCTGAACATTTCACATAAGAGGAAAGTAGAAAATAACGTCTTGACACTCCAGTGAAAAAAAACCCTTGTTCCTTTCCTCGTGTTATCTTTCCTTAGAGCACAAACACCTGCTCCGAATATCTTGCACTTGAGGTTTTGTTACCTGAAAGAAAGTTGTGAGTGTGAGCTGTCCAGGTCCTTGGCATTTTGAACAAATAATTGAACAAAACGCACTAACAAAGTAACTAACGAAACACAGGAAGGAAGCAACGAAAGAAAAGCAGAGATTTATTAAAGGGAGAAAGCACTCCAAGATGGGAGTGGGCCCAGCAAGTAGCTCAAGGACTCAGTTACAAAGTTTTCTAGGTTTTAAGTACTCCTTTTGAGGTCCCTTTCGGCTACCCCTTCTCTTGATGTAGGATTTGGTCCTGGAAAGGATTTGGTCTGTGGCTAATTAAAGGCTGAGGTTAATTGGTGCCCTATGCAGATACACTTTTCCTTTCCATCTGAGAAGGTGGAAGGGGAAGGGTTGTAAAGAGAGAGTAGTCTTTGATCCCATGGGTGAGATGGGATTTTTCCTTTTGGTTTAGCTTTTGGAAGTTGGCATTAATTGGCTTTAGGTTCCCTGCCCCCAGACCCAGGTGTTTTCCTTTTGATCCAGCTTTGGGAAGTCAGCATTTATTGGCCTTAGATTCCCTGACCCTAGACTTTGGTGTTTTTCCTTGATTCAGCTTTAGGAACTCGGCACAAATTGGCCTTAAGTTCCCTGCCTCCAGACCCTATTCTCTTGCCTCAGT
Organism: Papio anubis; assembly: GCF_008728515.1. NCBI lineage: Eukaryota > Metazoa > Chordata > Mammalia > Primates > Cercopithecidae > Papio > Papio anubis. The sequence goes on along the minus strand of NC_044995.1, from coordinate 39,826,830 downwards.
TCCCCTTTGGAAACTTTGTGGGGTGATGTGTCTTCAGGAGACCCCTCCTATCTTTCCCTGTATTGGGGTTTAGAACTGCCTGGGGCTACCCCATCATGCCCACACTTGCTATGTCTCTAGGAGGGTTTAGAGAGTATCATCCTTGGGACCACTCTTCCCACAAGTTAGCGTGTGGTGTGGGATTGGGGCCTCCAAAGGGAGCCACTGAATTTTCCGGGGTGAAAGGAGATGACTGGTACACTCTTCATGTAGTTAGCCAACTCCTTGCCATGCTCAGCTTTTCTCCTCCAACTCCAGTTTCTGTTACTTTGAAATGTGGCTGGTCAGCCAATTGGATGGTGCTATTGAAGGGAAAGAGAAATGATTCCTGTCCTCTGGATTCTCTCAGACTAGTGAATGAGGAATATGATTCCACAGGACAATGAAAACCCACCCCAACAGGGTGAAGCAAATCAAAATGTATGTGGGGTACACAATGCGGTGGGGAATGATACAATACAATGTTGACGAGAAACCCTCATTGAGCACATCAGTGAGCAGGATGGCAGTAGGATTTTGACAACTGCAAGTGTCGTATACCCACCAGTTTTGTTTGTTTTTGTTTTTTGTTTGTTTGTTTTGAGACAGGTTTTCGCTCTTGTTGCCCAGGCTGGAGTGCAGTGGCTTGATCTCGGCCCACTGCTGCCTCTGCCTCCTGGGTTCAAGCAACTCTCCTGCCTCAGCCTGCTGAGTAGCTGAGATTACAGGTGCCGGCTAATTTTTGTATTTTTAGTAGAGACAGGGTTTCACCATGTTGGCCAGGCTTGTCTCGAACTCCTGACCTCAGATAATCCACCCGCCTTGGCCTCCCAGAGTGCTGGGATTACATGCATGATCCCAACCTGTAATCCCACACCTGGCCCACCAGTCTTATTTATTTACTGAGATGGAGTCTCACTCTGTTGCCCAGGCTGGAGTGCAATGGTGTGATCTTGGCTCACTGCAATCTCCGTCTCCCGGGTTCAAGTGAGTCTCCTGCCCCAGCCTCCCAAGTAGCTGGGATTGCAGGTGCCTGCCACCACACCTGGATAATTCTGTATTTTAGTAGAGATGGGGTTTCACCATGTTGGTCAGGCTGTTCTCGAACTCCTGACCTCAGGTGATCCACCTGCCTTGACCTCCCAAAGTGCTGGGATTACAGGTGCAAGCCACTGTGCTCGGCCTATACCCACCAGTCTTATACAGAAGAGTTTCACTGCCCTAAAAATCCCTTTTGCTTCATGTAGTCGTCACACTCCCCTCCCTCTCTTCTACTAACCCCTTAATCCCTTTGCACAACCGATGATTTTATAGCCTCTAGAGTTTTGCCTTGTCCAGAATGTCATGTACTTGGAATCATGTTGTAAGTAGCCATTTCGACCTCTTCGTTTCATGTAAAAATACGCATTTAAAGTATCTTTGTGTCTTTGTGGCTTGATAACAGATTTATTATGTCTTTGTTTTACAAAATTTTAAAGAGATGGGGTCTCACTATGTGTTGCCCAGTGTGGTGGGCGGATCATGAAGTCAGGAGATCGAGACCATCCTGGCTAGCACGATGAAACCTCGTCTCTACTAAAAAAAAAAAAAAAATACAAAAAATTAGCCGGGCGTGATAGTGGGTGCCTGTAGTCCCAGCTACTCAGGAGGCTGAGGCAGGAGCATAGCGTGAACCCGGGAGGCGGAGCTTGCAGTGAGTGGAGATTGCGCCACTGCACTCCAGCCTGGGTGACAGAGCGAGACTCTGTCTCAAAAAAATAAATAAATAAAAATAAAAGTAAATAAATAATAAAATAAAAAATAAAAATTACATTTGGCCAGGCATGGTGACTCATTCCTGTGATCTCAGCACTTTGGGATTTACCCTATACCTATTTGGGCACACAAATCCTATAGCTGGAGGTAACCCCCTTAGGGAGTGAGGAGAATCTTGGAAGTTAGGAGTGGTAATTTATTACATATGTAGATAATAATAATGTTTTGTGTATATTAGGTTAAATAGTATAAATATTGTAATTGCTAGATTTACATAAATTGATAGGTTTAGGATTGTGAAAGAAGGATTAGATGTTAAAATTGTGATTATTCAATTTGTTGTGAGCAGTTGCTGAATAGGCCAAGATATTTCAGAGTTGTTTGGTTAAGGCCCCCTTAACCAATCTCCCATAGTGTTGCAATCTCCCATAGTATGCTTAAGTCTGTTGATGGGTACTCTTGAAATAAAATGGAGATTGGTGCTAGTTTTTGTCATGTAAGGAGAATTACACTTGATATTAGTTAGACCCCTTGCATTACTTCAGAAGTAAAAGGGGGATAGTCCTAATTTTATCAACAGTGCTATGATAATTATAAGGGATACTGTTTGGTTTAGGGTTTTTGTGATTGTTCATTGTCTGGAGTGTATCATACTGTTGATGATAACTACTAGGATCTCCTTGGATTAGAGATGCTGTTGCTTATGTAAGGAACTACTTTGGTGGTGACTTCTGTGGAACAGGCACTTTTTCAGTTAGAATGGGGATAATGGCTAGCGTATTTCTAACCTCATTCAGATTAGGAGCCAATGTGAGTCCATTATTGCAGTCAGAGTCTCTGTGAAAATAGTATAAAAAGAATAGTGAGGAGATGTAGGGGATGAATTTGAATGGGAAGGATATAAACCAGCATTTTCAAGGTATGGGCTGGGTAGCTTATTTAACTGACCCTACTGTAGGATATGGTGTCCTTGGTACCATGGAGAATCTGGAATTCTCAGGAATGACTTCAGTTCCTACAGTTCTAGTAATAAGAAGGTTTAAACCTCCATAATTTGTTCTATTAAAGTAACCATTTTATCATACATATTTTTTATGTTTGTGGTGGGATACTAGATATTAGGATGGGCATTGAGATATATCATACACACAGGGCTCGTGTCTGGGGTAAACGGTTTTTTCACAGAAGATGCATAAGTTGGGCGCTTGGTCGGTGGGGACCCATGCGGGTTCAACATGCGTATCAAGAAGTGTTATTTCTGTTTGGGGCCCATCTACCCTGGCCATGGCATGATGTTCTTCTGCAACAATTGCAAGGTGTTCAGGTTTTGTAAATCTACATGTCATAAAAACTTTAAAAAGAAGTGCAATCCTCACAAGGTTAGGTGGACGAAAGCATTCTGGAAAGCAACCAGTAAAGAGCTTACAGTGGAAAATTCATTTGAATTTGAGAAACATAGAAATGAACCTATCAAATACCAGCAAGAGCTATGGAATAAAACTGTTGATGCAATGAAGAGAGTTGAAGAGATCAAACAGAAATGGCAAGCTGAATTTATAATAAACTGATTGAAGAAAAATGAAGAGCTACAGAAAGCTCAGGATATCAAAGAAGTCAAGCAAAACATCCATCTTATCCTAGCTCCTTTTGCAGGCAAAGGGAAGCAGTTGGAAGAGAAAATGGTACAGCATTTACAACAGGATGTGGACATGGAATATGCGTCTTAAAAATCTCTGTAACCATTTCTTTATGTAAATTTGAAAAAGCCCCTTGGAGAATTAGAACTGCTAAATTCTTAGTTTATTTTTTATATAAGGTCACTTAAATGAAAAGTGATTAAAATATATTTTTCCTACATTGCTATCTACAAAACATCAGATATTACGGATATTAGATTGCATCTCAGTGTTAAATATTCACGGATAGATGTACTTATGTAAAATCATGAAAATTCTACTTATAACTATAGAAGTGAATTGTGGACATAACATGGTTATACCATTTGGATAATGGCACTTGGCAGCATTTATATAATAACTAATGGCAAAAATTCATGGCTAGTGATGTATAAAATAAAATATTATTTGGAGTAAAATATTTATTTAAAGTTATAGAAGGGAAATACAACAAGGACCTAACAATTTGTATGACAATGTCAAATATTATTTTGATTTTAGTATTTCCTGTTTGGGTTTATTTGCATCTTAGAAGAGCATAATGGCATTGTTTGATGAAGCCTCATGCTGCACTATTTTGACCTGGTTTAATCGTTCTGATAGGTAGTTGTGGATATTGGGGATGAGAACTGAATAATCTTTGCCTGGAATGGCACTGCACTCTAGAATTTCCACTTTGGAGAATACTCAGTTCTAACTTGTGATTCCTGGTAGAACAAACTTTATTTTTCTAGACTAGCAATGATCTAGAAGCAGAGGAATCTCATTGCCTTTTAAAATCTATTATGTGGTTTTCTTTTAAAAAGTTCTTGTCGCCAGGCATGATGGCTCATGCCTGTAATTCCAGCACTTTGGGAGGCCGAGGAGAGCAGATCACAAGGTCAGGAGTTCGAGACCATCCTGGCTAACACGGTGAAACCTTGTCGCTACTAAAAATACAAAAAATTAGCCAGGCATGGTGGCACGTGCCTGTAGTCCCAGCTACTCGGGAGGCTGAGCCAGGAGAATCGCTTGAACCCAGGAGGTGGAGATTGCAGTGAGCCGAGATGGCACCACTGCACTCCAGCCTGGGCAACAGAGTGAGACTCAGTCTCAAAAAAAAAAACAAAGAACAAAAAAAAACCTCTTGTTTTTGAAAAGTAGAATTTAGGGGAAAACATCAGTTCATTCTTTGCATGTAAAACCAATTTAAAAGTAAAAAAAAAAAAAACACATAAGTGATTATACCAAAATCATGGGTATGATACCTGAATTCATAAGAATAAAATTGTTTTTCTTTTTTTTTCTTTTGAGACAGAGTCTTGCTCTGTTGCCCAGGCTGGGCATGCAGTGGTGTGATCTCAGCTCAGTGCAACCTCTGCCTCCCGGGTTCAAGCAGTTCTCATGCCTTGGCCTCTCAAGCAGCTGGAATTACAGGCACGCGCCACGACGCCTGGCTAAGTTTTGTATTTTTAGTAGAGACAGGGTTTCACCATGTTGCCCAGGTTGGTCTCGAACTCCTGACCTCAAGTCATCCGCTCACCTCGGCTTCCCAAAGTGCTGGGATTATAGGCATGAGCCACTGCGCCCAGCCTAAAATTGTTAATATAAGTGTTTTAGTAACAAAATTGTGTATATTTCTAGTGTGACTATATCATGTAATGCTCCTAGTAAAATAGTAGTATTTAGGGCGTTTATTATATTAATATTAGTGTATTCTGCAATGAAAAATAGGGATAGTAGACATTGAAGACCAAGATTAGTTCTGATTTGCCTTCTTCTAAGTGGACTGGGGCTCAGTTAGTTTCCACTAGCATTGAAATGAATCCTACTATGGCCAGGGGTTGTGATGATAAAATTATCCAAATTCTTGTGTGATAAGAGTTGATAAAGGAAATGACCCACTTATCAAGAAAACTGATAGAAAAGGAATGGCTAAGGCAACTGTTTTTTTTGTTTTTGTTTTTGTTTTTGTTTTGAGATAAGAGTCTCCCCCAGGCTGGAGTGCAATGGCGTAATCTTGGCTCACTGCAACCTCTGCCTCCTGGGTTCAAGTGATTCTATTGCCTCAGCCCCGTGAGTAGCTGGGATTACAGGTGTGTGCCACCATGCCCAGCTAATTTTTTGTATTTTTAGTAGAGATGGGGTTTCACCATGTTGGTCAGACTGGTCTCGAACTCCTGACCTGGTGATCCGCCCGCCTCGGCCTCCCAAAGTGCTGGGATTACAGGCATGAGCCACCGCGCCCAGCCTAAGGCAACTTCTTATGGGATCGTCTGGGCTACTGCTTGGAGTGTGCCAATTAGTGCGTATTTTGAATTGGATATTCATCCTGATCATAAAATGCAGTAGATGGCCAAACTTGATGGGCTACAATAAATAATACTCCTGTATTTATATTAAGAAATGGGGGTTAGGGAGGGATTCATATGCAAGGGTCAGGGCGAGGTAGGTGTGATGGTATAAAGGAGGATGGATGGATGGTATTAGTGGTTGTAATGGTTCTGTTTTTTGTTGTTGTTGTTGTTTTTGTTTGGTTTTTTTTGAGATGGAGTTTCGCTCTTGTTGCCCAGGCTGGAGTGCAATGGCGCGATCTGAGCTCACCACAACCTCTGCCTTCCAGGTTCAAGCTGTTTGAGATGCTTGTTTCCCAGTGCTGTAAAGAAATAGCATTTGAACATAAATTAAATTTTTTTAGTAAGGCCATTTTAATACTTTCTGCAGAAAGGGTACATTTGTTAGCAGTTTTGTTACTAGAGTATACTGAACAAAGGAGATAGGGTTATTTATAACCTGATGTGTCCACCTTACTGCTGTGTTTGGTTTCCACTGGCTGGAACGGGACCTCATATTTTGTATTTGTTCTGATTGGCTAATAACTTAGAACTTTTTAAGAGAGGCAAAGACAGAGGAGAATAAAGGAAGAAGTAACTTGTGGAATGTTGAGAAAGGTACAAACACCTTTAAGGAAGAGGAACAGGCTATGACTTAATGTTTGCTCGGACCAGTATAAGCATGCCAGGGCAAATATGTAGGCTAAATTGTGGGAGTTAAGAATATAAAGTATATTGATTTTTGCTTATTATGGTGAGTAGATATTTAAGAATGTTAGTATAAGTTTTTGAATAAATTTTGCTTTTAAGATAAGTTATAATTTATTTTTAATTAGATGGGGAGGAAAGTTTTTGAAGAGGAACCTCTACTTTAGTTTTTACAAAACGATTCTCCTGCTCAGTCTCCCCAGTAGCTGGGATTACAGGCATGTGCCACCACGCATGGCTACTTTTGTATTTTTAGTAGAGATGGGGTTTCCCCATGTTGGTCAGGGTGGTCTCGAACTCCTTACTTCAGATGATCTGCCCACCTCGGCCTCCCAAAGTGCTGGGATTACAGACATTAGCTACCATGCCCAGCCTGTAGTGGTTCTTTAATGAGCAGCTTTATTGCTTTGGCAAAGGGTTGGAATAATCCATATGAGCCTATGATGTTAGGTCCCTTGCAGAGTTGTATGTAACCTCAACTATTCATTCAACAAATGTTAAGAATGCTATAGTGAGAATGGTGGGAATAAGTAGGAGAAGGTTAATGATAAACTTACTGTTAAGAAGAAGGATTAGTTTACTTTGACTAGTACGTCTTAGTCAAAATCATTTTGAGGTTATATTGCGCTGTGAGGTCACCTCAACTAAAATTTTTAGTTCACTGGATAAAATGTTAATACCTGTTAAGTTAGGCTAATTATTAGATATGTGGACTAATAAATTTAAGTTCCATAGAATCTTCTCATCATATTTAAGTATTCTTCCTCTTCACAGATAGGTCAATTGCACTGATAAAAAGTAAGATATAGCTAAACCCTCATATGACCAGTCTTACAAGTCTCTGTTTCACGAACAAATGATTATGCTACGCTTGTACAGTCAAGGTAATGGGGCCACTAAACATGTCACTGAGCAGAAAGTGCCAGTTTTTGGTGACGTTTTTGGTAAACAGGCAGGGTTTGGTTTTGCTGAGTTCCTTTTACTTTTTAAAATCTTTCCTTAGTGCTTGCCTGTGTTGGCTTAACAATTTGGAGAAAATAATTAGCTTGTAGGTTTGATTAGTTATATTGAGTTGTTAACTGTCAGTGGATGGTAACTATGCACTTTAATACACATTTTATTTATTTATTTTTGAGACGAAGTTTTCACTCTTGTTGCCCAGGCTGGAGTGCAGTGGCGCCATCGTGGCTCACTGTAACCTCCGCCTCCTGGGTTCAAGCAATTCTCCTGCCTCAGCCTCCCAAGCAGCTGAGATTACAGGCATGCGCCACCATGCCCAGCTAATTTTGTATTTTCACTAGAGACAGGGTTTCACTGGGTGGGTCAGGCTGGTCTCGAACTCTTAACCTCAGGTGATCTGCTTGCCTCGGCCTCCCAAAGTGCCGGGATTACAGGTGTGAGACACTGTGCCCAACCCTTATACATATTTTATAATAGGTTGTAGAAGTTCCCTTGTATTCTTGATTTCTATTTTGAAGGAGTGTTGAGGTTTGTCACTTTTTTTTTTTTTTGCATGTGTTTGGATTGTGGTTTTTGACATTGATTCTGTAACTATCGTGCATTGTATAAGTTGATTTTTAGAAATGTTAAGCAGTGTTGCTTCCACGAATTAAATCCCACTTTATCATGGGGTACAGATGTTATCATATATGGGTGGATTCTCTTTGCAAGTGTATTGTTGAGGCTTTGTGTGTTAACATTTAAAGAGATATTAATGTATAGTATTATAGTCTAGCATTATAATATGCATATATATACACATATGTATATACATGCACAAATGAAGTATATATAGTATATAGTTATGATAGATAACTGGTAAATATTATATGTAACTTATAATGTTGTATATAGCTGTTATATATAAATGGCATTATGGTAAACAGCTTAATGTAATATGCCATTATAGTATACTAAATTTATATAGTTTTAGTCTCCAATGTATAGTGGGTTTCAATTCTATGTCAGCCTGCAGAATTATTCAAATACCCCATTCTCATCCTCCCATGGGAACAAAGGATAATCTTACCCTCTTGATGCTACAGTGTGCCATTCAAAAATATTCATGATCATGGATTTAGGAAAGATTCTATGATGTGACAACACAAGCACTAGGAACAAAGAAAAAATATATAATTTAGACTGCATTGAAATTTTAAACTTGTGTTTCAAAGGACACCATACCAGCAAGACATCGAAAAGCATATGGCCATACCAGCCTGAATGCACCTAATCTTTTTTGATCTCAGTTCCTACCAGGATTGGGTCTGGTTATTACTTGTATGAGAGTAATACTGGGAATACCGTGTGCTGTACACTTTAAAAAAAGAAAAGGGGCCAAGTGCATTTGCTTATACTTGTAATCCCAGCACTTTGGGAGGCTGAGGCGGGTGGATTGCTTGAGCTCAGCAATCGTAGTTCAAGACCAGCCTCAAGAACATGGTAAAACCCTATCTCTACCAAAAATACAAACAATTACCTGGGGGTGGTGGTACACACCTTTGGTCCCAGCTACTTATGAGGCTGAGGTAGGAGGATCGTTTGAGCCTGAAAGGTGGAAGTTGCAGTGAGCTGAGATGATGCCACTACACTCCACCCTGGGTGACAGAGTGAGACTCTGTCTCAAAACAAGGAAGAGAAACTTTTTCTTTTTTTTTTTGAGACGCAGTTTTGCTCTTGTTGCCCAGGCTGGAGTGCAATGGTGCAATCTTGGCTCACCGTAACCTCTACTTCCCGTGTTCAAGTGATTCTCCTGCCTCAGCCTCCCGAGTAGCTGGGATTACAGACATGCGCCACCATGCCCAGCTAATTTTGTATTTTTAGTAGATACTAAATACTATTTTTAGTATCTACTAAAAATACAAAATTATACTGTGTTGGTCAGGCTGGTCTCGAACTCCCAACCTCAGGTGATCTGCCCGCCCAGGCCTCCCAAAGTGCTGGGATTACAGGCGTGAGCCACCATGCCCAGTCAAGGAAGAGAAACATGATGAATTATCATGGGTTGAGGAAATGGAATTTGATTGAGTATCAAGTTTTGGGGGCATTCTCCCTGAACTCCCTTAGAAGGATTTTTGATGTAACTGGGCTCTGCATGAGAAGGACAAAATGGGTCAAGAAGATGCCCTGAGCAGCCTGACTCACCTTTGGTCAAGGAAGGAAGGAGTCCGTAAGACTCCCGCAGCTGGCTCTTTTTAGGAATGACAATCCCTAAATATATGGTTCCCTCATTATATTCCAAAATACCTGCTTTCCCTCCCTAACGGACGTCTTCAATTATGGATCCACCCTGACATATTTGAAAGAGCTGCAGGATTTTAATCGTTTTTTATTTTCCCACAGAGCCATATATGACTGTATTTAAAATTTTATTATGTTGGCTGGGTACATTGGCTCACGTCTGTAATCCCAGCACTTTGGGAGGCCGCGGTGGGTAGATGATGAGGTCAGGAGATCGAGACCATCCTGGCTAACACGGCAAAACCCCATCACTACTAAAATACAAAAAAAAAAATTAGCCGGGTGTGGTGATGGGCACCTGTAGTCCCAGGTACTCAGGAGGCTGAGGCAGGAGAATGGGCGTGAACCTGGGAGGCAGAGCTTGCAGTGAGCTGAGATCGTGCCATTGCACTCCAGCCTGGGCAACAAGAGCAAAACTCCATCTCAATAAAACAAAACAAAAAAATCCACAAAAATTAGCCGGGTGTGGTGGTGGGCACCTATAATCCCAGCTACTCAGGAGGCTGAGGCAGGACAATTGCTTGAACCCAGGAGGCTGAGGTTGCAGTGAGCCAAGATTGCGCCATTGTCCAGCCTGGGTGACAGAGCAAGACTCTGACTCAAAAAAAATAAGTACACCTAATAATTCCTGATGTTAAGCACCTTTTCATGTGTGTTGTGGTCATTTGGATGTATCTTGGAGAAATGTTATTGGAATACATTGGCTATCTTTTTTTTTTTTTTTTGAGACGGAGTCTCGCTCTCTTGACCCATCTGGAGTGCAATGGCATGATCTTGGCTCACTGCAACCTCCGCCTCCCAAGGGGCTGGGATTACAGGTGTCTACCACCACCCGCAGCTAATTTTTGTGTTTTTAGTGTAGTCGGGGTTTCAGCATGTTGCCAGACTGGTCTCGAACTACCGACCTCCAGTGATCTGCCTGCCTTGCCCTCCCAAAGACCTGGGATTACAGCTGTGAGCCACTGCACCCAGCCCATTGCCTATGTTTTGGTCAAGTCGTTTTACACTTAGGACAGTAATTTATTTGTTTATTATTTTTTTTTAGACGGAGTCTCGTTCTGTCACCAGGCTAGAGTGCAGTGACCCGATCTCGGCTCATTGCAACCTCCGCCTCCCAGGTTCAAGCAATTCTTTTGCCTCAGCCTCCTGAGTAGCTGGGACTACAGGTGTGCGCCACCATGCCCAGCTAATTTTTGTATTTTTAATAGAGACAGGGTTTCACTGTGTTAGCCAGGATGGTCTCGATCTCCTGACCTCGTGAGCCACCTGCCTTGGCCTCCCAAAGTGAATTTATTATTTTTAATTACTATAAAGTAAAATTACATTTTACTAGCTTAAGCAATTTTAAGTGTACAATTAATTTACTTAGACAACTCTGTATAACTTATCTATGATGAATCATACTCTGTTTTGTGTGTGTGTGTGTGTGTGACTGCCATTGTGTAATTTCCATAGCATCGTGAATTTTCATGCATAAAGCATGGGACAGGGTGTTATTTTCTAAGATTAAATCATATTTCATTGTATTTAGATGCCTACCACATTTTTGTATGCATACAACCATCAGTGGACATGTGGATGGATCCAGCTCTTGGCCGTTGTCAACAGTGGTTTTCAAATATGTCTCCATGACCTGGTTTTCTATTTTTTTTTTTATTTTATTCGGTATAAACAGACCTACAAGTCAGCCACTGGAAGATATGGTAATTTTGTTTGTTTTTGAGACTGAGTCTCACTCTGTCACCCAGGCTGCAGTGCAGTGGCGCAATCTTGGCTCACTGCAGCCTCTGCCTCTCAGATTCCAGCGATTCTCCTGCCTCAGCCTCCCAAGTAGCTGGGATTACAGGTGTGCGCCACGACACCCGGCTAATTTTTGTATTTTTAGTAGAGACAGGGTTTTGCCGTTTTTGCCAGGCTGGTCCCAAATCCCTGACCTCAGGTGATCTGCCCTGCTCGGCCTCCCAAAGTGCTGGGATTATAGGCATGAGCCACCTTTCCTGGCCGTAATTTTGTTATTTTTAGAGCCACTATCATACTATTTTCCAGAAAGGCTGAACCATTAATAATCCTGGAGACAGAGCACATGTTTGCCTTCTCCCTCTGTGAATGGTGGCCTCTCATAAGCAAAAGTTTGTTTTGTTTTGTTTTGTTTTTGTTTTCAGACAGCGTCTCGCTCTGTCTCCATGCTAGAGTACATCGAGTGGCACGATCTCAGCTCACTGAACCTCCACCTCCTGGGTTCAAGTGATTCTCGTGCCTCAGTCTCCCAAGTAGCTGGCATTTAGAGGTATGTTCTACCACACCCAACTAATTTTCTTATTTTTAGTAGAGACGGGTTTCACCATGTTGCCCAGGCTGGTCTCAAACTCCTGGTTTCAAGTGATTTGCCCACCTCAGCCTCCAATAGTGCTGGGATTACAGGCGTGAGCCACCACACCTGTTCACACAAACATTTTTATGTTTGATAAATATTTGCCTTTTTGTTACGATTGGGCACCTGGGGTTTTACTTCTCAACCTTGTTGACATTCAGCTATGAGCAATTTGGTTACAATTTAGGCTTTACTACCCAAGCAGAGATCCCCAGAATCGCTTCTTCTCATGCGTTCGGTTTTTTGTTTTTGTTTTTGTTTTCGTTTTTTTTAGCTATTTATAACTGTCTTATTAGTTAGATTGATGGACCCCTCACAAAATCCAGTTGTTTGTTTCTGTCATTGGTATTTAGAACAAAATCTACTTCCTAGATATCATCAAATTTTAAACTTGGGAACAGACATTTTCAAGGATACACAGCCTCAAGACTCCTTATGTTAACTTTTTTCTGCATGCGAATTCACAGGACTTGGTTACAGCAGGCACTACAGACCCACACTACAAACAGACATTAGGGGCAGCCCAGACAGCACACCTTTTTATGTGGATTCACCGGAAACTCACACATTTTCCTGTTCTGCTGTTGCTTTACCCCGTGGTTAAATTGTAGCATCAGAATTGCTTTATGGAAGAAAGTGAGTATAGGCAGAGAGTAAGAGGTCTGATGTCCAAGTAATGAAATCTTTGGAGTCCACAGCATTGTGAGAACTTCTTAGGAATAGGGTATAGATGTCCAGTGTTGTCAGTCTCACCCATCCTTCTCTACACATGTGGGATGTTTCAGGACTCAATGACCTTTGAGGATGTGGCTGTGAACTTCACTCCAGAAGAGTGGGCTTTGCTGGATCCTTCCCAAAAGAATCTCTACCAAGAAGTGATGCAAGAAACCTTAAGGAACCTGGCCTCTATAGGTAAGGGTGACAACATTACTCACTCAGTGAATTAGAGAAGTGTTTCTCATTCATCAGTTCTGTTGAGTAATTTGGAATATGGACAGGCAATACTTTGATGAATAAATGAGGAATGGTTGCAGTGTATCATAAACATAGAATCAAATAATTATTTCATAATTTTATACTAATTCAGGCCTGTGTATCTGTGTCTGTATTTTAGGGAAGAAATGGAAAGACCAGAACATTGAAAATGAATACAAAAATCCCAGGAGCAACCAAAGGTAATCTGCACTCACAAGACAAAGCACTGTCTCTAGAAAATTTTAGAATGGGAGGGAATGTTAAAAAGAAGGAAACAAACAAAAAAGCTGAGTTCCATTGTATTTATTCTTAGAATATTTTCTCTAAAAACATGCATTTATTTGTGACATAGGCATAAGCCATGGTGTCCAGCCTATAATCAGCCCTTTGGGAGGGGGAGGTTCAGACCAGAGTATTGCATGAGCCCAGGAGTCAGGCTACACTGAGCCATGATGACATCATTGGACTGTAGCCTGGGCAACAGGGCAAGATTCTCACTCACAAGCAAAATTAAAAGACAAAGAGGTTTTGTATTTGTACAGTAGTTTACATGGAAATAGTATTAAGCCCCATATCTATTTTTTGATAATAGATATGGCTGGGCCATCTTGTAGACCATGTGGTCCATTCATGTTCATACAATTCAGACAGAGTAGAAAACCTACACTTTGCTGGATCATGTTAAAAATGCAAGTGTAAGACTTGTGAATGAATATAAAGATCACTGATAAACCCATTAAGTGTGCTTTTCATTTTTCACAGAGGTCTTATGGAAGAGAGACTATTTGAAAGTGAAGGTCATCAGCGTGGAGAAATTTTGACCCAGGTTCTGGATGACATGCTGAAGAAGAAAACTGGAGTAGCATCATGTGAAAGGAATGTGTGTGAGGTTGGCATGGGTCATTTATCCCTTAATAAGCACACCAGAACTGACACTGGACACAAGCCATATGAGTATCAGGAATATGGACAGAAGCTATATAAATGTACATACTGTAAGAAGGCCTTCAGCTACCTCCCCTACTTTCGCAGACATGTAATTGCACGCACTGGAGAAAAACTCTATGAATGTAAGGATTCTGGGAAGGCATTTAGTTTTTCCACTTCTTTTCATAGACATAAAAGAGCTCACTCTGGAGGGAATCCCTATGAATGTAAACAATCTGGAAAACCCTTTGGATGCACCTCAGAACTTCAAATGCATGCAAGGACTCACAGTGTAGAGAAACCTTACAAATGTAAGAAACGTGAAAAAGCATTTAATAACGTATCTTCCTTTCAAATACATGAAAGAATGCATAGAGGAGGGAAGCATCATGCATGTAAGGGTTCTGGGAAGACATACCGTTTTTTTGGTTTCTATCACAGATGTAGAATGCTTCACGCTGGCGGGAAATTTTATGGATGTAAGAAATGTGGGAAAGCCTTTATTAGTTTCTGTGCCTTTCGATACCATCAAAGGACTCACACTAAAGATAAATCCAATGCACGTAAACAATGTGGGAAAGCCTATATTTCTTCCATTTCTTTTCGATATCATCAATTGAGTCACACTGGAGTGAAACACTACGAGTGTAAGCAGTGTGGCAAAGGCTTCAGTTTGCCCAATTCCATTCGATGTCATGAAATGACCCACACTGGAGAGAAACCCTATAAATGTAAGCAATGTGGGAAAGCTTTCAGATGTGCCTCAAGCCTCCAGATACATGGAAGGACTCACACTGGGGAGAAACCCTATGAATGTAAACAGTGTGGTAAAGTCTATCGTTATTGGAGTGGCCTTCGAGTACATGAACTAACTCACATTGGAAAAAAGCCTTATGAATGTAAGGAATGTGGGAAATCATTCTATAGTTCCGGTTTCCTTCTAAATCATAAAAGGATCCACACTAGGGAGAAACCTTATGAATGCAAGGAATGTGGGAAAGCATTTGGTAATCCCATATCCTTTCAAAAACATGAAAGGAGTCACAGAAAAGAGAAGCCTTATGAATGTAAGGAATGTGGGAAGGTATTCAGTTTTTCTAGTTCCCTTCAGAGACATGAAAGGACACACACTGAAAAACCCTATGAATGTAAACAACGTGGGAAAGGATCTTTTTGTAGAAGCTGTCCTAGGCACATGAAGATACACACTGGAGAGATACTTCATAAACGTAAGATTCGTGGACAAGTCTTTCATTCTCCCAGTTCATTTCAAACACGTGAAAGATCTCACACTAGAGAAAAATGCTATAAATGCAAGCAATGTGGAAAACCCTTCATTTATTTCAATGCCTTTCAACGTCATCAAAGGAGCCACACTGGAGAGAACCCCTATGAGTGTAAGCAATGTGGGAAAGCCTATATTTCTTCCACTGCTTTTCAGTGTCATGAATTGAGTCACACTGGAGCAAAACGCTGTAAGTGTAAGCAATGTGGCAAAGGCTTCAATTTGCCCAGTTCCATTCGATGTCATGAAATGACTCACACTGGAGAGAAACCCTATGAATGTAAGCAATGTGGGAAAGCTTTCAGATCTGCCTCGCACCTTCGAACACATGGAAGGACTCACAGTGGGGAGAAACCCTATGAATGTAAACAGTGTGGTAAAGTCTATCGTTACTGGAGTGGCCTTCGAATACATGAACTAACTCATATTGGAAAAAAGCCTTATGAATTTAAGAACTGTGGGAAATCATTCTATAGTTCCAATTTCTTTCAAAATCATAAAAGGGTCCACACTAGAGTGAAGACATATGAATGCAGGGAATGTGGGAAAGCATTTGATAATCCTACATCCTTTCAAAAGCATGAAGGGAGTCACAGAAAAGAGAAGCCTTATGAATGTAAGGAATGTGGGAAGGTATTTGGTTTTTCCAGTTCCCTTCAGAGACATGAAAGGACACACATAGGTAAAAAACGCTATGAACATAAACAACGTGGCAAAGGATTTTCTCATCTTAGAAGCTTTTCTAGACACATGAATACTGGAGAGAGATCCCATAAATCTAAGATATGTGGAAAAGTCTTTCATTCTCCCAGTTCATTTCAAGCACGTGAAAAATCTCACACTAGAGAGAAACGCTATAAATGCAAGCAATGTAGGAAAGCCTTCATTTATTTCAGTGCCTTTCAGCGTCATCAAGGGAGTCACACCGGAAAGAAGCCCCATGAATGTAAGCAATGTGGGAAAGCCTATGTTTCTCCCATTTCTTTTCGATATCATCAGTTGAGTCACACTGGAGCGAAACGCTATGAGTGTAAGCAATGTGGCAAAGGCTTTAATTTACCCAGTTCTATTCGATATCATGAAATGACTCACACTGGAGAGAAACCCTATGAGTGTAAGCAATGTGGGAAATCTTTCAGATGTGCCTCAAGCCTCCGAATACATGGAAGGACTCACACTGGGGAGAAACCCTATGAATGTAAACAGTGTGGTAAAGTCTATCGTTATTGGAGTAGCCTTCGAATACATGAACTAACTCATACTGGAAAAAAGTCTTATGAATGTAAGGAATGTGGGAAATCATTCTATAGTTCCGGTTCCTTTCTACGTCATAAAAAGAAACTACACTAGGGAGAAGCCTTATGAATGTAAGGAATGTGAGAAGGTATTCAGTTTTTCTTGTTCCCTTTGTAGACATGAAAGGACACACACTGGCGAAAAGCCCTATGAATAAACAACGTGGGAAAGGATTTTTCATATCTTCCATGGAGCTTTGAATGCATGAAAAGATACACTACAGAGAAACGCTAAATGTAAGGGGTGTATACAAGCATTTAGTAATTTCTCTTCCTTACTTATACATGGAAGGATGCACACTGGAGAGAAGCCATATGAATGTAAGAATTGTGGGAAAGCCTTCACATCTGCCAAGAACCTTCAAAATCGTGGAAGGACAGACACCAGAGAGAAACCATGTGAATGCAAGCAATGTGGCAAAGCTTTCATTTGTTCCGGTTCGTGTCAGCGACATGAAGAGATACATTCTGTTAATATGCATTCAATTATCCCCATTCCTTTGAAACATAGAAAAAGAGTAGGGAAAGGACCTGTGAGATAATTTATTTCTGAGTTGAGAAGAGCTACCGGTGAATGGACAATTAAATCTGGATGTATTTAGATATTTAGATGGTTCTGATACAATTCATCTATAGCCAATCTTTTTTTTTTTAAATTTTTTCATTTTTTAGATGGAGTCTTGCTCTGCTGCCCAGGCTGGAGTGCAGTGGCATGATTTCAGCTCACTGCAACCTCTGCCTCTCGGGTTCAAGCAATTCTGCCTCAGCCTCCCAAGTAGCTGGGATTACAGGCAACCGCCATCACACCTGGCTAATTTTAGAGATGGGGTTTCACCATGTTGGCCAGGCTGGTCTCAAACTCCTGATCTCAAGTGATCCACCCACCTCGGCTTCCCAAAGTGCTGGAATTACAGGTGTGAGCCACTGTACCCTGCCATTTATAGCCAATCTTAATGAGATTTCATAGGCACAGACAGGGAAGGTGTCAGTCACATATTAGAGGCACCACACAGGGAGAGCAGTGTGTGGCCACCTGCTTCAGCCCATTTTTTCTGATTCTCTTGCTTGCAAATTAAGAGTATTCTCCAAATCCTTGACTTTCCTTTTCTCAGAGTCGTAGTTCTCCAGAGATGTTGCCAGATGATTCACATTAAAGGTACATTTCCAGTTGGCTTTTTTATTTCAAATATTAGTAAATGATCACCAGAGAACTAATTCAAACTGTCATGGTTGGAAATACTCTGATGGTCAACTCCCTAATCTATAGAGTGAGTTAAGGTCTATACTCTTTTGCAAGCATTGTTCTAGTGGCAGTGACCCTGTTCATGATTCAGCCTGACATTTACTATGCTTCCCTGAAAACCAACTAGATGGGAGCTTGTTTCTCTCCTGCATTGTGTAGTGACTGGTGCCACCCAGGACTTTCATGTGAGAAAAAGCACCTTGCTCTTAATCTGGGAATTTTGAGTGTTTTTTGTAATGCCTCAGTTTATTCTTATTTATGGTTGATTATATGTGATTAAGAACACTTGCTATTTATGTCTGATCCCACAAAATCAGCACTCACTTTATTTGCAAAGCACCAAATTTTATGTAAGAGGTGTAGTAATTGGGAATGTGAACCTAAGTTATAAGTTACATTCTTTCTCTTTATTTACATGTCTCCCTTTCTATAGACCTCTTCCCCCGCCGCCCCCACACCTTTTTGAGACAGTCTCTGTCACTAGACAGTCTCTGTGCACCAGACTCATTGCACAGTGGTGCAATCTCAGCTCACTGCAACCTCCGACTCCCTGGTTCAAGCAATTCTCCTGCCTCAGCCTCCTGAGTAGCTGGGATTACAGGCATGTACCACCACGCCCAGCTAATTTTTGTATATTTAGTAGAGAAAAGGTTTCACCATGTTGGCCAGGAGGGTCTCGATCTCCTGACCTCATGATCTGCCCACCTTGGCCTCCCAAAGTGCTGGGCTTACAGGTGTAAGCCACCGTGCCTGGCCTCTACAGGCCTCTTAAACCTTTTACTCAAATCAGACCCTGGTCAAAGTAATACAAAAAAGTTAAATACAAAAATTGTGGTAACTCCAAAAGGTGGAATGTAACTCATTGAGAACTACTCCAATAAGTAAACTCAGGTATTAAACACGTACAGGAAGGAGACCTGTTGCCACTGGTGAATTGTTCATAGCTTTCACTCTCCTCATGGGTATTCATTTTTAAAGAGTCTCCCTCTGTCACCCAGGTTAGAATGCGGTGGTGCAATCATAGCTCACTGTAGCCTTGAACTCTTGGGCTCCTCCAGCCTCAGCCTTCTGAGTAGCTGGGACCACAGGTGCTCGCAACCACACTTGGCTAATTTTTGTATTATTGGAAGAGATGAGGTTTTGCCATGTGACCCAGGCTAGTCTTGAACTCCTGTGCTCAAGCAGTCTTCCTGTTGTGGCCTCCCAAAGTGCTGGGATTATAGGTGTGAAGCATTGTGCCTGGCCCTGCCAGCCTCTTCAGTAGTTGGAAGTACAGGTACAGGCCACCTCGGCCAGCTAATTTTTTAAATTATTTAAAAATTTGTCTTTTAATAGCTTTTGTAGACAGTTTACTCTGTCACACAGGCTGGTGTGCAGTGGCGGGATCATGGCTCACTGCAGCCTTGACCTCCCTGGGCTCAGGTGATCTTCCTATCTCAGTCTCCCAAGTGGCTAGGACTACAGGCATGTGACACCATACCCAGATAATGTTTGTATTTTTTGTAGAGATGGGGTTTTACCTTGTTCAGGCTGGTCTTGAACTCTGGGTTGTTAGCAATCCTCCCACCTTGGCATCCTGTAGTGCTAGAATTACAGGCTTGAGCCATGGCACTTGGCCTCACAGGTAGTTGTTGAAAGGCCTGGCCTGCCAACGGTTCGAGTGGCCTCTCCCCCCACCCATCCACTCTCCCTCCCTTCGGGTACCACTGTGAATTTGCAGGGGGCAACAGAGGCTAAGGCCAGTATGGAGGCTGCAGAAGGAGGGAAATGGAGCTCCCATGGGTGCTTCCTGGGCAGCCCAACCTATTCTGCAAGTGGCCTCCAGCTGCTCGGAGTAGCTCCAGAAGTGTGGATTCTGATAAGCTGCAGAGCCCTGAAAAGCAGGAGACTCATGTGCAGATGCCCTTGGCAGGGTGCTGTCCCTTCTGTGGTTGGACCCCTGGAGCCTGGGGCCATATTCAGGAACAGTGTTTTGGTTCTGACATGCAGAGGGTCCCTGGGGTCAGACGGTTATCTGTATATATGAAGAAAATCTGTGGTGGTCAGGTTCAGAGACAGAATTGTTTGGACCTCACCTGGAGAAACCATTTATGAAGTTGACTGTTTAGCTCAGAAGCTTAAGAGTGTCACCTGGTAAGAGTTTCCTGCTGGTGAATGTGAAGGTCTGGAAGGAGGGAGCGTTTCCACACTGTGAGGAGGGGATGGGGGCTATGAGAGAAAGCCTTGGCCATGTCTCATCCCCAGTTGCCGCCCCCTGAAGGACACTTGCCTCTCCCTCCTGGTCCAATCATGTCTGGCCTGGTCTTGGTTCCCCTCAGGCTCTGAGGTGACAAGATTGCTCCGCTGGACACTGAGTCTGGAATTCCCAGTACACACTAGTAACCCCAATGGAGACCAAAGGAGCAGGAACAACCCTTTGAGTAAGGAAAAAGATAGTGCCCTGTCTAAAAATCGGGATCAAATTTCACTAAAATGAAAATATCCAATGACCAAGTTGCAGGGAGGGAGCTGGCCCTTAGATGGTAGCTAGAACCCCTCCCGCTCTGCAGGTCCAGTTACCCAGGGCTTCTACTGTCACTTCTGGATGAGGGAATGGGGGCCTGGACCCCTGTCCAATCAGTAGCGCTGGGGCGGGGCCCTGCCAACTGTCCATCCTGGGAAGATGGGGACGCATTCCCGCTCTTACCTTGGTGACCCTGCCACTGAGGTTGGGATCCAGTCTTTCCCGCTGTGAAAGGGAGCAGGTCCCTACGCCACAACTTCTGTCGTTTTGTCGCCTGCATTGTGACCTGCACTAGTCACGGGAGCCCTAGAGAAGAAGCCAGGACACCTGGAAGCCTGGAAATGGTGAGTGTTCGGGGCCAGCTACCCGAGACCTGGCAGGGGCTGGTTGGAAACGGCGGGAACCGGCTGTGACGGGATCCCAGATCCCCTGCAGGCAACTTGGGGGTTTGGGACCCGAGTTCTGGCACAGCTCGGCCGCAAGGTGGGGTTGGTCCAGCAGCCAGGACCCTGGCCGTCCCGTCCCGATGTCCCTGCCTGGCGACTGCGGCCCCAGAGCCCTCTCTGGGCAGCTCCGCACCCGCAACCTCGCGTCTTCCCAGATTGTGCGGGGGCCACACTTGACATAAGAAGAGTTCTGCCTTGGGTGTAGGGTTCGTGTGGGAGAAACTGCGGTCCGTGGGGCCCCCAGTACTTTTTTTTTCCTATTAAAAATTAAACTGGGCCAGGCACGGTGGCTCAGGCCTGTAATCCCAGCACTTTGGGAGGCTGAGGTGGGTGAATCACGAGGTCAGGAGATCGAGACCATCCTGGCTAACACGGTGAAACCCCCGTCTCTACTAAAAAACAAAAAATTAGCCGGGTGTGGTGGCAGGCGCGTACAGTCCCAGCTACTTGGGAGGCCGAGGCAGGAGAATGGCGTGAACCCGGGAGGCGGAGCTTGCAGTGAGCCGAGATCACGCTACTGCACTCCAGCCTGGGCGACACAGCCAGACTCTGTCTCAAAAAAAAAAAAAAAAAAAAAAAAAAAAAAAAAAAAGAGCTTCTGGGTTGCTGAACACATCGCAAGGCTGGGATGGTGGTACGCCCAGAGACAGCAGGGAGGCTCTATCCCCCAACTCCACATCTTGCTCTATCATTCTCATCATCTGGCTGTTCATCTATATCCTTTGTAATGTCCTTTATAATATATAGGTAAACAACAGCAACAAAAAAATTAAACGGAGGCACTGTTAAAAATTAAACAGTTTGAGCATATGGCGATTTATGAATGAGAATCACCCAGTCATGGTTTGTAGTTACCAGAAAAATTTAGAAGAATTGCATTTTAGTTGTATTTCACTTCCTTAGGTAGAACCTTAGTGCACTTACAAACACTTCGGTTCAATTGCTGCTTTTGATTTCTTTACATTGCCCATGGGGACTGGTTTCTCCCTGCATTTTCCTCATGTATGGGATGCAGGGTCTCAAATCCTCAACCCTGTGACCCTAGTCTATCTCTTGCAGTAATGTTAGGAAAATTTCAATTTCTTTGCCAAATCTCCAAACATTAACTCTTTTTCTCCAATTCACAGTATTATCAACGATTTGTTCTTTATTATGGAGTAGAAACAACAGAGGTATCATAGTCAGACTGACTATCTTGGAAAGACCTTTATGAAAACCAAAATCTGAAGTTCCTATTCAGCAGTGCCCTGTGGGGAATTGTTGGCTATGGTATACACTGTGTATTGTATTCAACTTCCTCTCAGAGTTTGTTTCTAATGTTTTTTTTTTTTTTTTTTTGTTTTTTTTTTTGAGACGAAGTTTCACTCTTGTTGCCCAGGCTGGAGTGCAATGGCATGATCTCGGCTCACCGCAACTTCTGCCTCCCAGGTTCAAGCAATTCTCCTGCCTCAGCCTCCCGAGCAGCTGGGATTACAGGCATGCACCACCACGTCCGGCTAATTTTGTATTTTCAGTAGACACGGGGTTTCTCCATGTTGAGGCTGGTCTCGAACTCCCAACCTCAGGTGATCTGCCCGCCTTGGCCTCCCAAAGTGCTGGGATTACAGGCGTGAGCCACCGTGCTCGGCTGTTTCTAATCTTTTTTTAAAGTAATTTTTTTGTCAACTAATGTCATAAATAAAAACATTCTAATCACAAATACATTTTTTTGTTATTGTTTTAAGAGAATGGGCTTTGCGGGCCAGGCGCGGTGGCTCACGCCTCTAATCCCAGCACTTTTGGAGGCTGAGGCAGGTGGATTGGGAGTTCGAGACCAGGCTGACGAACATGGAGAAACCCCGTTTCTATTAAAAATACAAAATTAGGCTGGGTGCAGTGGCTCACACCTGTAATCCCAGCACTTTGGGAGGCCGAGGTGGGCAGATCATGAGGTCAGGAGATCAAGACCATCCTGGCTAACACGGTGAAACCCTGTCTCTACTAAAAATTACAAAAACTTAGCCAGGAGTGGTGGCGGGCACCTGTAGTCCCAGCTACTCGGGAGGCTGAGGCAGGAGAATGGTGTGAACCCGGGAGGAGAGCTTGCAGTGAGCTGAGATCGCGCCACTGCACTCCAGCCCGGGCGACAGAGCGAGACTCTGTCTCATAAATAAATAAATACATACATACATACATACATACAAAATTAGCTGGTGTGGTGATGCATGCCTGTTATCCCAGCTACTCAGGAGGCTGAGGCAGGAGAATCTCTTGAACCCAGGAGGCGGAGGTTGCGGTGAGCCAAGATTGTGCCATTGCACTCCAGCCTGGGCAACAAGAGCGAAACTCCATCTGTAAAGAAAAAGAAGAGAATGGGCTCTGTTGTGGCCCAGGCTGGAGTGCAGTGGTATTCACTGGTGTCATCATGGCGCACTAAAGCGTGAAACTTCTGGGCTCAAGCCATCCTTCCACCTCAGCCTTCCAAGTAGCTCACACTACAGCTGCCAGCTACCATGCCTGGCTTGGAATTAAAGGAACTATTAATAATTGTAAAATTAGGGCTGGGCACAGTGGCTCATGCCAGTAATCCCAGCACTTTGGGAGGCCAAGGTGGGTGGATCATTTGAGGTCAGGAGTTGGAGACCAGCCTGGCCAACATGGTGAAACCCTGCCTCTACTAAAAATACAAAAATTAGCCGGGTGTGGTGGCATGCACCTGTAATCCTAGATACTTGGGAGACTGAGGCAGGAGAATCACTTGAACCCGGGAGGTGGAGGTTGCAATGAGCCGAGATCATGCCATAGCACTCCAGCCTGGGCAACAGAGCAAGACTCCATCTCCAAAAAA
The DNA here is from genome assembly GCF_008728515.1 of Papio anubis. Classification (NCBI taxonomy): domain Eukaryota; kingdom Metazoa; phylum Chordata; class Mammalia; order Primates; family Cercopithecidae; genus Papio; species Papio anubis. Next base: position 39,803,249 of record NC_044995.1, on the reverse strand, counting down.
CTAAAAAAAAAAAAAAATTGTAAAATTAGGATGAAAAAATTAGTTTCCTTTAAAGATCAACGAATACCTTTTCTTCTATGTCGCCTAAGGTGATTTGTGAAAGTAGCTCACTATGACCCAGAATACCCCACAAAATTATGCAAACCAGGAGGTTTAAATCCTTATATTCATGTTAAGAACTCCCATGGAAGTGCCCAGGCCATTAAGGATATGCTTATATGAAAAGCCACCAAGTATCTGAAAGATGCCCCCAACAGAAATGATGTATGCCATTCCATTCTTAGAAATGTGGAGTTGGTAGGTGTACCCAGGCCAAACGTTGGGGCTGGACTCAGAGTCAGTGTCCCAAAAATAGTACTAAAATTTGCATTAAAATGCAGGGTCATGCTGAACTTAAAGGATGTGGATGTAGATTTTGTGATCATTGAGCACATCCCAGGGAACAAAGCGCCCATGATGGGCCACCTGACTTAACAGAGCCCATGGGCAAAGGAACCCATACATGAACTTCCTCTGCCACATCCGGATGATCCTTAATGAAAAGAAACACATTGTACCTAAACTAAAAGAGGAGCCTACACAGCAAAAAAACAAACAAAAAAGATATCCCAGAAATAAATTCAGCCAAGAGGAAATGCAAACACAAGCTAAAAAACCAACCACAGGCTGGGCGCGGTGGCTCACGCCTATAATCCCAGCACTTTGGGAGGCCTATGTAGGCAGATCACGAAGTCAGGAGTTCGAAACCAACCTGGCCAACATAGTGAAACCCCTTCTCTAGTAAAAATACAGAAAATTAGCTAGGCATGGCGGTGCATGCCTCTCATTACAGCTACTCGGGAGGCTGAGGCAGGAGAATTGCTTGAACCCGGGAGGTGGAGCTTGCAGTGAGCCGAGATCATACCACTACACTCCAGCCTGGGTGACAGTGCGAGACTCCAACTCAAAAAGAAAGAAAAAAACCCAACCCCAAACCTTACAAAAATCAAAATCAAATACTGTATCAAATATCTATGGGCTGGGTATGGTGGCTGATTACATGCCTGTAATCCTAGCACCTTGGGAGGCCGAGGCACGTAGAACACTTGAGGTCAGGAGTTCAAGATCAGCCTGGCCAACATGGTGAAACCCCATCTCTACTAAAAATATGAAAATTAGCCAGGCATAGTGGCAGGCACATGTAATCCCAGCTACTCAGGAGGCTGAGGCATGAGAATTGCTTGAACTCGGGAGGCGGAGAACACAGTGAGCCAAGATTGTACCAGTGCACTCCAGCTAGGGCAACAGAATGAGACTCTGTAAACAAAAACAAAAACAAAAACAAAATCTTTCTATGATACCTCTTTGATAAAGTTGGCTGTGACAGACAAAATGCAGTTAGATATTGCTGACTGGCAGGTTCTGGGTCCATGTGTTACATGACACTTTTCCCTTTGTTTTACATTTCTTATTGCCTGGTGTTTACTTGTTAGTGAGATGGTAATAAAGAGATTCCGATGGCCGGGCGCGGTGGCTCATACCTGTAATCCCAGCACTCTGGGAGGCCAAGGCAGGTGGATCACCTGAGGGCAGGAGTTTGAGACCAGCCTGGCCAACATTGTGAAACCCCGTCTCTACTAAAAATACAAAAAATTAGGTGGGCGTAGTGGCAGGTGCCTGTAATCCCAGCTACTCAGGAGGTTGAGGCAGGAGAATCACTTGAACGTGGGAGGCGGAGGTTGCGGTGAACTGAGATCGCGCCATTGCACTCCAGCCTGAGTAACAAGAGCATGACTCTGTCTAAAAAAAAAAGGTTCTAATTGTTTCTTTTACATTACTGATTTGAACTAATGAAAAAAAAAAGTTTGTTAGACAATAAAAGTGAGTTTGGGCCAGGCGCAGTCATTCACTCCTGTAATCCCAGCACTTTAGGATGCCATGGCGGGTGGATCACCTGAGATCGGGAGTTCAAGACCAGCCTGACCCAAATGGAGAAACCCCATCTCTACTAAAAATGCAAAATTAGCCAGGGTGGTGGTGTATACCTGTAATCCCAGCTACTCAGGAGGCTGAGGCAGGAGAATCACTTGAACCCGGGAGGCAGAGGTTGCAGTGAGCCGAGATCGCGCCATTGCACTCCAGCCTGGGCAAAAAGAGTGAAACTCCATCTCAAAAGAAAAAAAAGTGAGTTTGATTTAGAATTCTGACTGAGGACTACAGACCAATATCCATAACCTGGGAGCAGTTCCGTCTTACTGCTCCTATGCAGTATTTTGGTTCAGCTCATGTACAGATGGTGAGGATTCATTATGTGAAAAATCTGATCTAAGTTTGGGTGCAAGAGTACATCTGGCCATAGTTCAGAGAGGCATAATCACTAACCACGTCAGATATTATCTTATGTGTTACAAAATTAGCTAATTTCTCAGACCAAACCCCACTTTGAATGATTGCCGTCATTACTCATTTGGGTCCTGGAGGTCCACATTCTTTTTTTTTTTTTTTTGAGACGGAGTCTCGCTCTGTTGCCCAGGCTGGAGTGCAGTGGCGCAATCTTGGCTCACTGTAACCTCTGCCTCCCAGGTTCACGCCATTCTCCTGCCTCAGCCTTCTGAGTAGCTGGGACTACAGGCACCCACCACCATGCCCGGCTAAGTTTTTGTACTTTTAGTAGAGACGGGGTTTCACCGTGTTAGCCAGGATGGTCTCCATCTCCTGACCTTGTTATCCGCTTGCCTCGGCCTCCCAAAGTCCTGGGATTATAGGCGTGAGCCACTGCGCCTAGCCAGGGAGGTCCACATTCTTTACCTACCCTGCTCTGTGGCCCCGGAAGCTGACTTCCAAGTACCACAGCAGTCAGGTTCCCATAGCCTCTGGCTTTCGGTTGGCCCAACTCATGGGAGGTGCTCGCAGGAAAGCAGGTAATAGGAGAGAAAATCAGGACCTCTAGTGCATTGGCTGCCACCTTCCTGTTCTGAGGGGTTGGCAGTCATCCTTTCCTCTGCTCCTGCTGAATCATCCTCTGCTAAAGCTCAGGTTGTTCCTGGGGTCTGATAACAGCTCCATCTTGTCTCTGCTTCAGGCCTAGTGATGTGCTTTGCTCCCTGCTGTTGGTCGACTGCTCCTCTTGTGAGTATATCCCAGGCGCCCTGTAATGCTATTGGTTCTCTATTTTAAATAATAATTTATCTCACTTAACTACACTTTTGAGTGTTATACTCTTCCTTCCTGATCTCTGTCCAAAACAGAAGTCTCAATAACATGTAAAGATGCAGTGTGTTAGGCAAAAGTGGAAGATACGAGGCCATTTCAGGTAGATTCATATGCTGCAGTCCTACAATGATGTATGGTTAACATAGGAAAATGAGGCCATTGGGGTGACTTAGCTCAGGTTGTGCTAATGAAATGCCATGGGCTGAGTTTCTCAAACAGCAGACATTATTTTTTTATTTTTTAAACATTTCTCCGGCATGAGATATCTAAAATCCAGCTGCCAGGCAATACGATTCCTGCTAAAGACAAAGTTCCTGGCTGGGACATAGATACCTTCTTGCTATACCCTCACATGGAACAAAGAGTGAGTGTTTTCTCCCTCTGTCTTCCTGCCCGCCTTGGCCTCCCCAAGTGCTGGGATTACAGGCGTGAGCCACTGTGCCCAGCCTTCACTGGAAGTCACTAATGCCACCATGAGAGTCCAACCTTGTGACCTTATGTAACCCAAATTATTTTCCTGAAGTGCTCATCTTCAAATGACATCATGTTGGGGTATAGCGATTCAAAGTATGAATTTGGTGGGAGACTAAATTCAACACACAGCAAGGGCTACAGGAAAGAAGTTCATAAAACGGGCTTTGGGCCCACGCATGCATGCAGATCAGACTGTACAGATTGCCAGATGGTGAGCATGTTCAATGGAGAGAGGTCACAGATAGCTACATATTAGCATGTAGGGGCCAGGTGCAGTGGCTTACACCTGTAATCCTAGCACTTTGGGAGGCCAACGTGGGCAGATCACTTAAGGTCAGGAGTTTGATACCAGCCTGGCCAATATGGTGAAACCCTGTCTCTCCTAAAAATACCAAAAATTAGCCATGCGTGGTGGCACATGCCTATAGTCCCAGCTATTCGGGAGGTTGACACATGAGAATCGCTTGAACCTGGGGGGCAGAGGTTGCAGTAAGCTGAGATTGTACCACTGCACTCCAGCCTGGGCGGCAGAGTGACACTCTGTCTCAAAAAAAAAACCAAAAACAAACAAACAAAAAACCACACACACACACACAAACACACAAAAAAAAACCAGACTGGGCGCGTGGTGATTCACACCAGAAGTCCCAGCACTTTGGGAGGCCCAGTCGAGCGGATCACCTGAGGTCAGGAGTTGGAGACCAGCCTGGCTAACATGGTGAATGAAACCCTGTCTCTACTAAAAATACAAAACAATTAGCCAGGCATGGTGGCGTGCACCTGTAATCCCAGCTACCTGGGAAGCTGAGAAAGGAGAATCAATTGAACTGGGAGGCGGAGGTTGCAGTGAGCTGAGATCACACCATTGCACTCCAGCCTGGGCAACAAGAGTGAAACCTCTTCTAAAAAAACCACAAAAACAAAAACTTATGCTGGGACAAAAGTCACAATCAAGGACTGTCCTTGGGAAACCAGAATATATGGTTAGATAATTTTTTTCTTTTTTCTCTCTTTTTTTTTTTTTTTTTTTAGACAGAGTCTCGTTCTGTCACCCAGGCTGGAGTGCAGTGGTGTGATCTTGGCTCACTGCTTACCTCTGCCTCCCAGGTTCAAGCAATTCTCCTGCTTCAGCTTCCTGAGTAGCTGGGACTACAGGTGTGTGCCACCACACCTGGCTAATTTTTGTATTTTTAGTAGCGACAGTGTTTTGCCATGTTGGCCAGGCTGCTCTCAAAGTCCTGACCTCTGGTGATCGCCTACCTCGGCCTCCAAAAGTGCTGGGATTACAGGTGTGAGCCACTGCACCCAGTCCGGTCAGATAATTTCTGAGACAGTTTTGTACTTTTTATGCGGGTAGGTAATGTGGGAAATGCATTGCAGCAGCAGTCCCCAACCTTTCTGGCACCAGGGACCAGTTTCGTGGAAGAAAATTTTTTCATAGATGAGGGTGGGGAGATGTTTTTTGGATGAAACTGTTTCACCTCAGATCATCAGGGATTAGATTCTCATAAGGAGCACGCAACCGAGATCTCTCACATGTGCGGTTCACAATAGGGTTCTTGCCCCTAAGAAACTCTAATACCATTGCTGCTCTGACAGGAGGCAGAGCTTAGGCAGTAACATTCACTCACTTCTGCTTACCTCCTGCTGTGTGGCCTAGTTCCTAACAGGCCATGGACAGGTACCCGTCTGTAGCCCCAGAGCTGGGGACATGTGAATTAGAGGACACGCAAGTGGTGTTCAGTGCAGAATGGATGGCTTGTTTGCTGTGTGAGAAAATCCTCCACATAGTTGGTCACAGAGGTATTGCATTGTATGAATGCACAGGAAAAACATTTTGAGTTTTTCCACTCTTAGATCCCTGATCAATTTTGAGAAATCCAGTCACGACAGTGTGTGGATGTTAATGCTACCCTCACCACAAGAGGGAGCTTCACTGACGTTGCCTTTGTTGGAGTACTTATTTATTTATTTATTTATTTATTTATTTATTTATTTTTGAGACAAGGTCTTGCTCTGTTGCCCAGGCTGGAGTGCAGTGGTGCAGTCTCAGCTTACTGCAATCTCCACCTCCCAGGTTCAAGCGATTCTCCTGCCTCAGCCTCCCGAGTAGCTGGCACTACAGGCACCCGCCACCAAGCCCGGCTAATGTTTTTTGTATTTTTAGTAGAGACGGGGTTTCACCATGTTAGCCAGGATGGTCTTGATCTCCTGCCCTCGTGATCCGTCCACCTTGGCCTCCCAGAATGCTGGGATAACAGGCATGAGCCACTGCACCCGGTCTACATGACTTAACTTTTTTACCTTGTTAAACAGAGAGCAATCAACCCTGTGAACCTTACGTTCCAGATTCTGACAAGTGTGTGGAAAAGATTCTATACACTAAATGAAATAGGAGTAATGGGTGAGAGAGTGTGCCATTGAGTTTCAAGTTGGGGTCGGGGGGGGAAAAAGAAGACAGTGTCTTGAGGTGGTGACATTTGTAATGCGATCTGAAATGATGTATTAGTATATGAAGTCGGGGGAGAGGATTCTGGAAAGATGGCAGAATAGGAAATATCAAGCAGAAACTATAGAAAGCCATTTTTGTGAACTGAGTTCCTCTACTGGGCTCTCAGAAACCAGACCTACCCCAATGATTAGGAAATTACACCTAGGCAATCGTCTTTGCCCCATACATTACAAAGAATGTTCAGTAAACAATGGCTTGAGAAATGAGCACAGTCCAATCTTTGGGTAAGCCAGTGCAGAGATGTAAAAAAAAAGACTGTCCTTGGCAAAGTTCTATGGACACATGATGTTTGAGGCGGTTCTGCATATCGTATGAGGACCTTATTGGAGTTCTTGTGTATCTCTGCCAAGAGAGTACTACACAGTAGAGGTCATTATTGCAGCTTCTGTGCCATTTATTTATATTGAGACACAGTCTTGTTCTTTCGCCAGGCTGGAGTGCAGTGGCACAATCTCAGCTCACTGCACTCTCTGCCTCCCGGGTTCAAGGGGTTCCTCTGCCTCAGCCTCCTGAGTAGCTGGGATTACAGGCATGTGCCACCATGCCTGGTTACTTTTTTGTATTTTAGTAGAGACGGGGTTTCACCATGTTGTCCAGGATGGTCTCAATCTCCTGACCTCATGATCCGCCCATCTCGGCCTCCCAAAGTGCCGAGATTACAGGCATGAGCCACTGCACCCAGCCACTTCTGTGCCATTTAATTGTTCACCAGTTGCCACAGGTCTATCTGTGTACACCTGAGTTGCTTGAGTGGTTCTCAACAAATGAATTTAACTTTCATTGTGGTGTTGAATTTTTGTGTATACCTTTTATTAATTATTTTGACCGTGGGCTGACCAATATCATGAGTAAAAGATTTAAAAGGCCTAGAGGAGTCAGGCATGTTGGCTCATGCCTGTAATCCCAGCACTTTGGGAGGCCGAGGCAGACAGACAGATCACTTGAGGCCAGGAGTTTGAGACCAGTCTGGCCAACATGGTGAAACCCCAATTCTACAAAAAACACAGAAATTAACTGGGCATGGTGATGCTCGTCTGTAGTGCCAGCTACTTGGGAGGCTGTGACATGAGACTTACTTGAATCTGGAAGCAGAGGTTGCAGTGAGCCGAGATCGTGCCACTGCAATTCAGCCTAGGCAACAGAGCGACACTCTGTCTCAAAAAAAAAAAAAAAAAAAAAAAAAAGGCCTATAGGTAGGAAGCAAAATGTAAATAATGAGAAAAACATATATCTTAAGTTCACATTTGAAATATGTAATTTTGGCCGGGCGTGGTGGCTCAAGCCTGTAATCACAGCACTTTGGGAGGCCGAGATGAGCGGATCACGAGGTCAGGAGATGGAGACCATCCTGGCTAACACGGTGAAACCCTGTACCTACTAAAGATACAAAAACTAGCGAGGCGTGGTGGGAAAAGCCTGTAGTCCCAGCTACCGGGAGGGCTGAGGCAGGAGAATGGCGTAAACCGGGAGAGCGAGACTTGCAGTGAGCTGGTCCAGCCACTGCTCCAGCCTGACAGGCCGAGACCAGTCTCAAAAAAAAAAAAAAAAAATCTGCGGCTCTGTAAGCCCAGGCTGGAGTGCAGTGGCTGGATCTCAGCTCACTGCAAGTTCCGCCCTCCCGAGGGTTTCACGCCATTCTCACCGCCAAGCCTCCCGAGTAGCTACGGGTTCACAGAGCCCGCCACCCTCATGGCTGGCGCATCTTTTAGTAGAGACAGAGGTTTCACTGTGAGTGCTCGATCTCGACCTTGATCCGCCCGCCTCGGCCTCCCAAAGTGCTGGGATTACAGAGCACGCGCCAAGCAGAAATGTAATTTAAGAAAAATTTGGTGATGCTGCAAATAAAACTGAGGATTGTAATTATAAAATTACAAGTTTTTCCTGAGAAAAAACACATTTTCAACCTAAGTACATTGATCTTAAAAGGATTTTTTCCTTTGCTTTTTGACCTTGCCTTGTGAAAAAGAGATGTAAAAATGAACCACGAATAGATTTCGAAAATACAAGAATTTTGGGCAGGCATGTGGTGGCTCCGCGTCTGTAATCCCAGCACTTTGGGAGGCCAGGCAGGTGGATCACATGAGGTCAGAAGTTTCAAGACCAGCCCTGGCCAACCGCAGTCGAAACCCTGTCTCTACTAAAATACAAAAATTGGCTGGACATGGTGGCTCAAGCCTGTAATCCCAGCACTTTGGGAGGCCGAGGCAGGCAGATCACAAGGTCAGGAGATGGAGACTGTCCTGGCTAACACAGTGAGACCCCATCTCTACCAAAAATACAAAAAAAATTAGCCAGGCGTGGTGGTGGGCGCCTGTAGTCCCAGCTACTCGGGAGGCTGAGGCAGGAGAATGGCCTGAACCTGGGAGGCCAGAGCTTGCAGTGAGCAGAATGCACCACTGCACTCCAGCCTGAGGCAGCTTGAGCAAGACTCCATCTAAAAAAAAGAAATTGCAGGCGCGGTGGCTCACGCCTGTAATCCAGCACTGGGAGGCGAGTGAGCGGATCCTGGAGTCAGGAGATCAGAGACCACAGTGAAACCCGTCTCTACTAAAAAAATACAAAAAATTAGCGAGTGGCGGTGTTGGGCGCCCTGTAGTCCCAGCTACTCAGGAGGCTGAGGCAGGAGAATGGCGTGAACCCGGGAAGTGAGGAGCTTGCAGTGAAGCCGAGATCAGCCACTGCACTCCAGCCTGGGCGACGCTCTGTGAGACTCCGTCTCAAAATTAGCCAGGTGTGGTGGTGGGGTGCCCGCGTTCCCAGCTACTTGGGAGGCTGAGGCAGGAGAATCACTTGACCCAGGAGGCAGAGGTTGGTGAGCCAAAAAGATCCAGCATACACTGTCCTTCAGCATGGGTGACAGGTGAGATTCTGTCTCAAAAAAAAAAAAAAAAAAATCGTAATGTCTCCACAAATCAAGGTATTTTCCATATATCATCACATAGTTAAGGTTTGGTCAGTCAGTGATTACTTCTATGTCTGCTGGGACCTGGGATTTTTACTCTAGGGAGACTCAAATAAGCTTTGTGAAGAAGCACCCATGATGCCTTGTAAAGAAATGACTGGATTCCATGCATGACTTTTCATGATGTCATTAACTTCACAGTATTAGCATAGGGGTTCCGCAGGCAGGTTTGCATCAACAGCATGTTACCAGAGAAAGAAAGACTTGATTGGAATAGTGATGCTGACTTTGTTCCATTAATGGACAGGAAATTCAGTTTTTCAAAAACAACTATAGGCACCATGGGACTCAGGTGATTTTTTTTTTTTTTTTTTTGGGGTTGAAGTGGTCACTCTGCCCAGGCTGGACTGCGGTGGCGATGCAGCTCACTGTAGCTCTGCCTCACCAGGTTCGCGCCATTCTGCCTGCGGCCTCCCAGAGTAGCTGGGACTACGGGCTCCGCCACCAGGCCCAGCTAATTTGTATGTATTTTGAGCCAGAGCAGGGTTTCCACCTGTTCGCCAGGATGGTCTTGATCTCCTGACCTCGCCACGCCTCAACTATGCTGGTCAGGCATGGCTCCCGCGCTGGCGACGCACGAAGGCAGATGCGGCGGCGGCTCGAGCTGGGTGCGTGGCGGATCTCAGCTCGCAGCCTCATACCCGGGTTCAATGCCATTCTCTGCCTCAGCTCCAGTAACTGAGACGGAAGTGCCCGCCACCTCGCCCGGCTTGATTTTTTGTGTTGCCAGAGGCGGGGTTTTCACTGGATTAGCTCAGGATGGTCTGGTCTTCTGTTCCGTGTTCGCCGATCTAAACCTCCCAAAAAGTACTAAGTTAAACAATAACTTGTATTTCAGGTGATTTTTAAACAAAGAATGCTAGCTGATTGCAGCTCATGTCTATAATCCCAGCACTTGGGGAGATGGAGACAGGAGAATCACATGATCCAGGAGTCAATGACCAGCCTGGGAAACAGGGAGACTCCATCTCTACAAAAAATAAATAAAATCATAGTATATACTTTGATAAGAAGTGAATTTATATATTTTAACTGAGGTATGTTATGGTTAACAATGTCCATAAATTATAGGGAATATGTCAGGATTTAGAGAATAGTATGGCAAAAACCAGTCCAGAAGTCTGATGGCTGGCCTTCCGTCACCAGAAGGCCGAGTCTTTTGCCCCTGAACAGGCACATGTCATACACCTGCAATGCGAGATGATGCTCCTCAGTGACCATGATGGATCAATACAAAAATAACTCATTCTTTAACCATGTCTCAAAATGTGACAGAAGAAAACACTTTAAATCACAAAGATACCCCAAATTTTGCTCTTCTCATGAATGTGACTACCTTGTAATTCTCATACATCTCACAGTCATCTATGGCTTTTGGTCATATTCATTACTACAGTATGTTACACCCTCTTTGACGACAGTTATGCCACTGGTGGTCTTTGGTCAGAAGTCACTCAAGAACATGAGATGACCTTTGGTGTTTAGAATAAATGAAAAGTCATGATCCAGATAAAAACTAAGAATATAAGCATGAAAAGTAAAATCTACATGAAGAAAAATATGCCTGACATCCACATGGCAACACTGACTCACAGTGTCCATGGGATAACATGGTAACACTATCAACTTGATCTAATACATGATGCTAATGGGATGTTATAATATAGCTTCTTAATTAAAAAATAATAATTGTTAGTATGCAGTTGTTATAAACAGTTAATAAGCTTATTTCTAAAATACATGAACAAAAGTCTTTGTTGCCAAGAAACCACATTAGTGTTTTTAGTCAGGTATACTCATACAAAGTTAAAAATGAAGTGAGACATTACATTCAGTTGTGATACGTTTCCTGATAAGAGCAAGGTGGCTCTTCTCACATAAAAGCCCTTGGTGAGACCAATCACTGCACAATGCAGCAGAGGAACAAGCTCCCATCTAGTTGGTTTAATCAAGAACAAGGTCACTATCCGTAGAAATAACAATGCTTGCAACACAAAGTAGACCTCTTAAACCAACTCAATCTATAGAGGAGTTGGGCATCAGGGAGTATTTCCAGCCATAACAACATTTATTAGTTCTCTGGTAAACACTTTAACATTTCTGAAGAAATAGCAAAGTGGGCATGTATCTTTAATGTGGAGCACCTGGGGACATCTCTGGAGACCTATAGCTCTGAGGAACAGAGACAAGTGATTTGGGGGATACTCTCGATTAACAAGTGAAAGAATCAGGAAAATGGGCTGGAAGCAGGTAGCCACACACCTCTCTCCCTGTGTGGTGCCTCTAATGTGTGACTGATGCCTTCCTTTTCTGTGCCTTTGAAATCTCATGCAAGATTGGCTATAGGTGAATTGTATTACAGAACCATCCAAGTCCTTCTAGATGTTATTGTCCTTTTGCAGGTCTCTCTTCTCAATTCAAAAGGCAGTTATCCAGAGGTCCTTTCACCACTCTCTTTTCTCGTGTTTCAAAGGAAGTGGGACAACAGAAAGCTTCTCCTATTTCTTCCACTAACAGGATTTCTCATATATTAATGGTATGAGTTCTTTCATGTTCTCGACATGAACTGGCACGAATAAAGGCTTTGCCACAGTGCTTGCATTGATAGGGTTTCTCTCCAGTGTGAGTCCTTTCATGATATCGAATGTAATTGGAAATAAAGGCCTTACCGCAGTGCTTACATTGATAGGGTTTCTCTCCAGTGTGAGTCCTTTCATGATATCGAATGGAACTGGAACAAGTGAAGGCTTTGCCACAGACCTTACACACATATGGCTTATCTCCAGTGTGTGTCCTTTCATGTATATGCAAGGAAGAGAAATACCTGAATGCTTTTCCGCATTGCTTACATTCATGGGGCTTCTCTCCAGTGTGCGTCCTTTCATGTATATGCAAGGAAGAAAAATACTTGAATACTTTTCCACATTCCTTACATTCATGGGGCTTCTCTCCACTGTGCATCCTTTCATGAATTTGAAGTTGTGAAGCACATCTAAAGCCTCTACCGCACTGCTTACATCCATAGGGTTTATCACCAGTGTGTGTCTTTTCATGCCTTTGAAGGTCCGAGGTACATCTGAAGGCTTTACCACATTGCCTACATTCATAGGGTTTCTCTCCAGTGTGAGTCCTTCCATGCTTTTGAAGGTGTGAGCCACATCTAAAGGCTTTCCCACATTGCTTACATTCATAGGGTTTCTCTCCAGTGTGAGTCATCTTATGATACTGAATGGAACTCAAAGAAATGAAGACTTTCCCACATTGCTTACACTCATAGGGTTTTTCTCCAGCGTGAGACCTTTTATGTCTACGAATTTCACTAGGAAAACTGAATGCATTCCCACATTCCTTACATGCATCAGCCTTCACTCCTGTGTGAGTTCTTTCATGTATTGGAAGGGTAGTGGAACGAGTAAAGGCCTTACCACACTGTTTACACTCATATGGTTTCACAGCAGTGTGAATTCGTTCATGGATAAGACATAAACTGAGAAAAAAGAAAGCGTTCCCACAAAACTTACATTTATAAGGTCCATCTTCACGGCGCATCACCTTGTGTCTTTGAATGCATGAATGGGAAATGAAGGTTTCCGCACATTCTTTACCATCATAGGGTTTCTCTTTAGTGCAAGCTTCATCATGTGATTGAAAGGAGTCAAGATAACTGAAGGCTTTCTTACATTCCTTATTTCTATATGGATTCTCTCCATATTCCTGATACTCAGAAGACTTGTGTCCAGTGTCAGCTCTGATGTGCCTATTAAGAGATGAGTGACCCACGCCAACTTCTCCACACACACTGCTTTCACACGGTATTACTTCAGGAAGAGTTTTCTTGTTCAGCATGTCATCTGCAATCTGGTTGAAGCTTTCTCCACAGTGATGACTTTCTTTGCTTTCAAAGAGTTTCTCTCTCATAAGACTTCAGTGAAAAATGAGAAGCATATTATTAACGGTTTGATTAAAAGTGACGTATAGGGCCGGGCACAGTGGCTCACGCCTTTGAGAGGCTGAGGTGGGCGGATCACCTGAGGTCATGAGTTCGAGACCATCCTGGCCAACATGGTGAAACCCCGTCTCTACTAAAAATGCAAAAATTAGCCGGGCACGGTGGCAGGTGCCTGTAATCCCAGTTACTCGGGAGGCTGAGGTGGGAGAATCGCTTGAACCCCAGAGACAGAGGTTGCAGTGAGCTGAGATAGTGCCATTGTGCTCCAGCCTGGGTGACAAGTGCAAAACTCTGTCTCAAAAAAAAAAAAAACGATCTATATTGGCTGGGTGCAGTGTGTCACACCTGTAATCTCAGCACTATGGGAGGCTGAGGCGGGCAGATGGCTTGAGGCCAGGAGTTTGAGATCATCCTGGCCAACATGGCAAAACCCTGTCTCTACTAAAAATACAAAAATTGGCTGGGTGTGACGGCATGCGCTTGTAATCCCAACTACTTGGGATGCTAAGGCACAAGAATACCTCGAACCCAAGCAGTGGCAGCTGCAGTGAGCTGAAACCACACCACTCCACTCCAGCCTGGGAGACAGAGCGAGACTCTTGTCTCAAAAAAGAAGACAAAAATCATGATTTATATTCATTAACAAGTATTGCACTTGCATTTTTAACACTGCCCGGCAAAGTGTCAGCTTTCTGCTCTGTCTGAATTGTTTGAATATTAATGAACCATATGCTCTGCAAGATGGTCTGGGTATATATATTTTTTAAAAATTAGTTTTTCTATGGGACTTCATAATCCTATCTTCAAGTAAACTATTTTACAAATACTAAACATGTGCATCTTTTTTTTTGAGCTGGGGTCACAACTCACCCTGTTGTCCAAATTGGAGTGCAGTGATACCATCATGGCTCACTGCAGCCTCAACCTCCTGGCCTCCAGCAATCCTTTGGTCTGAACGCCCCAAAGGACTGGGATTTTGGTTATGAGCAACAGTGCCCAGCCCAGCCTATGTTACATTTAAACATATGTTTTTAGGAAAACTTTCTATGAATACATAAATTTGATACTGGGTTTATTTCTTTTGCTTTTTTTTTTTTTTTTGAGATGGAGTCTCACTCTATCGCCCAGGCTTGAGTGCAGTGGCGTGATCTCGGCTCACTGCAAGCTCTGCCTCCTGGGTTCACGCCATTCTCCTGCCTAGCCTCCCGACTAGCTGGGACTACAGGCGCCTGCCACCACGCCTGGGTAATTTTTGTATTTTTATTTTTATTTTTAGTTTTTATTTATTTATTTTTGAGACTGAGTCTCGCTCTGTCGCCCAGGCTGGAGTGCAGTGGCCGGATCTCAGCTCACTGCAAGCTCCGCCTCCCGGGTTCACGCCATTCTCCTGCCTCAGCCTCCCGAGTAGCTGAGACTACAGGCGCCCGCCACCTCGCCCGGCTAGTTTTTTGTATTTTTAGTAGAGACGGGGTTTCACCGTGTTAGCCAGGTTGGTCTTGATCTTGTGACCTCATGATCCGCTCGTCTCAGCCTCCCAAAGTGCTGGGATTACAGGCTTGAGCCACTGCGCCCGGCAATTTTTGTATTTTTAGTAGAGGCGGGGTTTCACCGTGTTAGCCAGGATGGTCTTGATCTCCTGACCTCGTGATCCACCTGCCTTGGCCTCCCAAAGTGCTGGGATTACAGGTGTGAGACACTGTACCCGGCTCTTTTGCTTCTTTTTAATATTTTCTCACATTTTAAGATTTTCTAGAGGCATTGTCTTGTCTTGTGAGACAAAATTACCTTAGATTTCTCCTGGGATTTTTGTACTTATCTTCCATGTTCTGAATTTTCCATGTTTTTCCTAAAACACAGACCCAGAGAAAACACAGATCCAGAATTAGTATGAATTTATTTTAAAATAATTAGATTCTGTATTCATGGTACATGGTAGCCATGTCTGATTTATTCATCAAAGTATTTTCTGTCCATGTTCCAAATCAATGAACAGCATTGATGAGCTAGAAACATTTGTTCTCTAATTCACTGGGAAGTAATATTGTCATTCTTACCTACAGAGGTCAGGTTCTTGAAGGTTTCCTGCATAACATCCCTGTAGAGATTCTTCTGGGAAGGATCCAGCAAAGCCCACTCTTCCTGGGTGAAGCTCACAGCCACATCCTCAAAGGCCACAGAATCCTGAAACATCTCACACATGTAAAGGAGGACAGGTAAGACTAACAGCCCTGGAGGCTTATTCTTTATTCCTAAGAAGTTCCCATGATACTGTGGACTCCAAACATTTATCCCATGACTTGGTCATCACAACTCTTACTTTCTGTCTATACTCATGTTCTCCCACAAACCAAGCCTTTTTTTGTTAAGAGAGAGGGTCTTCGGCCAGGCGCGGTGGCTCACGCCTGTAATCCCAGCACTCTGGGAGGCTGAGGCAGGCAGATCACCTGAGGTCAGGAGTTTGAGACCAGCCTGGCCAACATGGAGAAACCCCGTCTCTACTAAAAATATAAAAATCAGCCAGGCATGGTGGTGGGCGCCAGCTACTCGAGAGGCTGAGGTAGGAGAAGGGCTTGAACCCAGGAGGTAGAGGTTGCAGTGGGCTGAGACTGCGTCATTGTACTACAGCCTGGGCAACAAGAGCGAAACTCTGTCTTGAAAAAAAAAATAATAAAATAAAATAAATAAAATCTATACTAATCAAGAGAAAATGGTATTAACAGATAGAAAGATAGACTAATAGAAAACAGCAGATTCTGAAAACAGTGAAACCATGACAAAGCAGGTATCACCAGCCAATTATGCAAGTGGTCCTCACTTAACAGGGACAAGGACAGATGGTTATCTACAGGAGAACAAACAATCTTTGGCCCATCATCTCCACATGAATTACTTTTAGAGTTGCCTGTTATCTTGAGTTCTTATGTCACCTTACCATGCATTTTCATTATGGGTTTCACTTTCTTATAACGGAAGAAACCTGCACTCAAGCCGGGTGTAGTGGCTCACACCTGTAATCCCAGCACTTTGGGAGGCCAAGGCAGGCCGATCACTTCAGGTGAGGAGTCTGGTAAAGAGTCTGGCGAATATGGTGAAACTCCCTCTCTACTAAAAAGTACAAAAATTAGCCGGGTGTGTGCGTGCCTGTAATCCTAGCTACTCGGGAGGCTGAGGCAGGAGAATTGCTTGAACCCGGGAAGCGGCGGTTGCAGAGAGCTGAGAGAGTGCCACTTCACTCCAGCCTGGGCGACAAAGGAAAACTGTCGCAGAAAAAAAAAAGAAGAAGAAGAAGAAAAAGAAAGCTGCACTCGACCTCAACAGTTCCCAGTTCTCCACCTCCTCCCAGTTCCTGCATGTGCTTAACCCACATATGTGACTTCCATGGCTGCCTCCTGGTGACCACCTCACTGTGGAACAGCTTCATACATCAACTTGACTTGCCCCACTTACCCTTACAACCACATGGATGGCATAGACCACTTCTTAATCAGAGCCTGACTTCACAGAACTAGCACCTGCTTGCTCTAAATCTACCAGAAACAACTCCCTGAGAGAAACCTCCTTGGACCCCAAGAAAAACTCTGGCCTAAAGGTCCCTGTCTGTCTTTCTCCCCACCTGCTGGCTGAATCTGCATCCTGGATGTTCCCCTCACTCTGTGTTGCCCTGCAAGGCATGCTGCCCTCATCTCTCTGGGATTGTGAGGAATGCACTGTTATGTCATGGCTTTGTTGAGATGACTCTGCTGTGACTCACCTAACCTACACCTCTCTCTTAATAGCAACATCCAACTGGCTGACCAGCTATGTGTCTCCAAGTAATGGAAGCTGGGACTGGGGGAGAAAAACTGAGCATCCCAAGGGGTTGGCTATCTAGATGAAGAGTGTACCAGGAGTCTCCTCCCATGTGGGAAATTCAGCTGCTCCTTTGGGAGGCCCCATACCCTCCTCTGGGAGGATTGACCCAGGGGCTGATATTCAATAGGCCAGGAGGGATGGAAGCTGTGGGCATTTTGGCTCAGCCCCAGACGGTTCTGAAACCCAGGACCAGGAAAAGATAGATTGGGACTCCTGAAGACACATCACCCTTTAAAGTTTTCAAAAAGGAAACAGGCCAGGCGTGGTGGCTCACGCCTGTAATCCCAGCACTTTGGAAGGCTGAGTCGAGCAGATCATTTGAGGTCAGGAGTTCAAGACCAGCCTGACCAACATGGTGAAAACCCATCTCTACTAAAAATACAAAAAAATTAGCCGGCTGTGGTGGCGCATACCTGTAAACCCAGCTGCTCAGGAGGCTGAGGGCAGGAGAATCACCTGAACCTGGGAAGCGGAGGTTGCAGTGAGCCAAGACCGCGCCACTTCACTCTAGCCTAGGCGACAGAGTGAGACTCTGTCTCAAAAAAAAAACCAAAACAAACAAACAAAAAAGGAAACAACCCAAAGACATTCTGAGATGGTGTCTGTGCCTTACAAGATAAGAGGAGAGGAACAGGGGTTTTTCACTGGAGTATCAAGTTGTTATTCTCTATTTTCCTGTTAACGTGAAATGTTCAGAAACAGAACACAAATATTTTAAAAACAGTCATCCATGACCTTGTGAAAAGATGACAAACCACTAAAATACTGCATCTATGTGAAAGAAAGGATGAAGAAATATACTATACAATAAAGAAAGTTGATACAGGAGGCTGAGGCAGGAGACTCGCTTGAACCCAGGAGGCGGAGGTTGCAATGAGGAGAGATGGTGCCATTGCATTCCAGCCTGGGCAACAAGAGTGAAACTCTGTCTCAAAAAAAAAAAAAAAAGAAAGTTGATAATACTGTGAGTTGGAGAAGGGGAGTTAATTTTTGGAGATGCAGGAAAGTAATTGAACATTTAAGATGTTACTGCAAACCACTGAAGAGTTAAGTGGGGTAGCAGGGTGAAGGATTTGAGACCCTGCATCCCATAGATTAGGAAAATGCAGGAGGAAGCCAGTCCCTATAGGTAGTGGGAACAAATTTAAAGCAGCAGCAATTAGATTGAAGTGTGTTTAGTGCCATAAGGCAATTACCTATGACACATATGAGGCTGGTGGGAGCCGTTTGAGTCCCAGTACTTTTAGAGGTGTCGAGATCAGGGACGATGAGATGGACATCTTGAAGCACATCAGAAACCCCGCCTCTACTAAGAAATACAGAGGGAGCCAGTCCCAGCTACTCGAGGCTGAGGCCGAGAATGGCGTGGACTCAGGAGGTGCAGAATCTTGTAGTGAGCTGAGATCCGCCACTGCACTTAGCTCAGGACAGAGCAGACTGGCTCAAAAAAAAAAGGACACCAAAATCAAACTCAAGTTGAGGCAGGAAAATAGGGTCTGCAGGCAGGGAACATAAGGCCTATTCACACTTCAGCTATGAAAGGAAATACCACTCCATAGGGCTTAAGCCAAGTAAATGATTTTTTTTTTTTTTTTGAGACGGAGTCTCATTTGTCGCCCAGGCTGGGAGTGCTGCATGATCTCAGCTCACTGCAAGCTCCGGGCCCCGGTTTATACCATTGTCCTGCCTCAGCCTCCGAGCAGCTGGGACTACAGGCTTCCGCCACCTCGCCTCGCTAGGTTTTTTGTATTTTTTAGTAGAGACGGGTTTCACCGTTAGCTGGTGATGGATGGATCTCCTGACCTCGATCTGCCCGCTTCGCCTCCCAAAGTGCTGGGATTACAGGCTGAGCCAGCCGCTACCTCGCCAGTAAATGATTTTATAACTTTACTTCACTTTCTCCTTTGACATAGGGCATAAATTCTAAGTAACCAATGGAATCCTCCAGGGGTAAACTCCCAAAATTTGGCATGGCTCTTGAGCCCCTGTGCTCAGCCCTCACAGACACTGTGGGAGCAACCTTCATTCCTTCCTTGTTTTATGCTGGTCCAATTCCTTGTCTAAGACGCCAAGAACCTGACACCCTCCACACCGCTAACAAAATGCAATTCTTTCTTAAAGTTTTTTGGTAACAAACCAAAAGTCATGATTGCTTTATTCATGAATCGCTATTGTCTAAACTCTTTTAATTTTTTTTTTCTTTTTTCTTTTTTTGAGACTTGAGCCCCGCCTGTCGCCTCCAGGTTGGAGTGCAGTGGCTGACCGCCTCACTGCAACCTTGGTCTCCTGTTCCTGTGGATTCTCTTGTTTCAGCCTCCGAGTAGCTGGGACTACAGCATGCCCCGCCACCACACCCTGCTAATTTTTGTATTTTTAGTAGAGAGGGGTTTCACCTGTTAGCCAGGATGGTCTCGATCTCCTGACCTCGCGGATCCGGCCTTCGGCCTCCCAAAGTGCCGGACTACAGGCTGGGCCAATCACACCGCCCAAACTCTTTAATCCTTTTTTTTTTTTTGAGGCGGAGTCTCGGGCTCTGTCGCCCAGGCTGAGTGCAGGGCGGGATCTCGGCTCACTGCAAGCTCCTCGGCCTCCCGGGTTCCCGCCATTCTCCTGCCTCAGCCTCCCGAGTAGCTGGGACTACAGGCGCCGCCACCACGCCCGGCTAATTTTTTGTATTTTTAGTAGAGACGGGGTTTCACCGTGTTAGCCAGGATGGTCTCGATCTCCTGACCTCGTGATCCGCCCGTCTCGGCCTCCCAAAGTGCTGGGATTACAGGCTTGAGCCACCGCGCCCGGCCAACTCTTTAACTTTTAACAGAAAAAACCCCGCGGGATTCCCCCATGACCCTCCCGTGGTCCCCGCAGAATCGGGGGCTGTGGGCGCGGAGCTGCCCAGAGAGGGCTCCGGGGCCAGGACCCACAGTCGCCCGCGCACGAACAGGACAGGACGCCCGGGGTCCTGGCTGCCGGCCCAGCCACACCCTGCGGCCCAGGGGACGGAGGGACAGGCTGAGACAGAGGGATTCGGGTCCCAGATGCAGGAGGCGCCATGAGGAGACCCGGGTTCCGCCACAGCCGCTTCAGGCCGGTTTCACCCAGCCCCTCCCCCGTCTGGGGACTCCGGCCCCACACACTCACCATTTCCCGGCTTCCGGGTGTCCTGGGGTCCTCTCTAGGGCTCCCGTGAATAGTGCAGGTCACAGTGCAGGTGGCAGAGAGACAGAAGTGGCGAAGGGACCCGGGCCTCTCCAGGTAGGAAATCTAGTATCCCGACAACAATCTGCACAGCATCAAAAGTGGAAGCCGGAATGGGCCTCCTCCTTCCGGCTGGACAGTTGGCCAGGCCCTGCCCCAGCGCTTCTGATTGGGCAAGGTGCAAGGCCCCGCCCCCTCAGAACTGAGTGACGGCACAAGCCCTGGGTAACGGGCCCTGCGGAGCCCGACTGATCAGTTCTAGCCATAGCTTCTCTCTAAGGGACAACTCTCTCCTTGAGCCCTGATCATTGGATATTTTTTCAGCCAAATTTGCTCCTGATTTTTAGACAGGGCACTGTCTTCTTCCTCATTAAATAGGCTGTCCGTGCTTCCTCGTCCTGCACAGGGTCCTAAGTGTGTGCAGGGAATTCCAGACTCAGTGTCCAACGGAGCGATCTGCTGACCTCAGAGCAGGAAGGGGTGCCCAGACTAGGCCAGACACGACTGCACCAGGAAGGAGGGGCAGTTGTCCTTCAGGGGTCCGGAATTAGGGATGAGACATGAGACATGGCCAAGGCTTTCACATATCTCACCCCACCTCACAGTGTGGAAACGCTCCCTCCTTCCAGACCTTCATCTTCATCGGCAGAAAACTCTCACTTGGTGATTTTAAGCTTCTGACCTAAATAAACTGTCAACTTCATAAGCCCCTTCTCCAGGAGAGGTCCCAAACAGTTCTTTCCCTGAACTTGATCTTCACAGATTTTCTTCAGATATGCAAATTAGTCTGACCCCAGGGACCCTTTGCATGTCAAACCCAAAGCACTGCTCCTGAAAACGGCCCCAGATTCCAGATGTACAGCCGCAGAAAGACAAAACCCCTGAAGTGCACCTGCACGTGGGTCTCCTGCTTTCCAGGGCGCTGCAGCGTGTCAGAACCCACACTCTTTCTGGATCTGCTCTGAACAGCTGCAAGCCACCTGTAGGAGGGCGGCTGCCCAGGAAGCATCCAGGAGAGCTCCACATCCCTCCTTGGCAGGATCCATACTGGCCTCAGCGTCCAGTCCCTGGCGTTGGTCTCTGCTGCCCCCTGCAGGCTATTCACCTGCTTCTCACATCACCAGTTTCCATGAGACAAACATCCTCAACCCCACTGCGAGAATAACACAGGAGCAGAGCCCTCCTCCGGTGTGTATGTATAAAGTCGAGGAGGAAGCGTCTAAGATTATTTAACTGCATGACAGTGAGGCAGTAGTGGCCGGGCGCTGTGGCTCAAGCCTGTAATCCCAGCACTTTGGGAGGCCGAGGTGGGTGGATCACCTGAGATCAGGAGTTGGAGACCAGCGTGGCCAACATGGTGAAATCCCATTTCTACTAAAAATAAAAAAATTAGCCGGGTGTGGTAGTGCATACCTGTAATCCCAGCCACTTGGGAGGCTGATACATTAGAATCGTTTGTATCAAAGAGGCTGAGGTTCCAGTAGAGCCGAGATTGCACCACTGCACTCCAGCCTGGGCAATGGAGTGAGACTCCGTCTCAGAACAAAACAAAAAAACATACAAATGTTTAGTCATGTTACTTATTTCTGGTTTCCAGCCTGACTTTGTAACATTCCTGACTCTGGGACTCTGCACTCTCCAGAAATATGCTTTGAAGAAAAAACAAGATACAGCACAGGGCCCACTTGTCTCTTATAAACTGTAAACTAAAATACTGCATAGCAGCCGTCTGTCAGAACTGCTTTCAGGCTATTGTCCTCAGTCAATCCTAAATCAAACTCACTTTCTTTAACAAATTTAATTTTTTTTCTTCAGTCAATATGAGTAATCTAAAACACATAGACAGAAGAATCTCTTTATTATCATCTTTCTACCAAGTCAACATCAGGCATTAAAAAAATGTAAAACAGTGAAAACCATCCTTCTCTGATGCATCATAGACCCAGAATCTGCCGGTCACCAACACTTATTTTCATTTTCTCTAGTACAGCCAACTTTTATCAGAGAGATATCATAGAGGCATATTTAAGAGAGTATGATATTTTGTGTTTTATGAATTTTAGAGTTGGTTTTTTTTGTTTGTTTTTTTTTTTTGAGACGGAGTCTGGCTCTGTCGCCCAGGCTGGAGTGCAGTGGCTGGATCTCAGCTCACTGCAAGCTCCGCCTCCCGGGTTCACGCCATTCTCCTGCCTCAGCCTCCCGAGTAGCTGGGACTACAGGCGCCCGCCACGTTTTTTGTATTTTTTAGTAGAGACGGGGTTTCACCGTGTTAGCCAGGATGGTCTCGATCTCTTGACCTCATGATCCGCCCATCTCGGCCTCCCAAAGTGCTGGGATTACAGGCTTGAGCCACCGCGCCCGGCCTAGAGTTGGTTTTTTTGTTTTGAACTTTTATTTGCATTTTCTTTTGGCTGAATTTCTTTGTCTCTTAAGTTTATGTTTCTTCTGGGGTATCTTTTTCTTCCATGCAGCCTCCTCTTCTGCTTTTGGAACAGTGTGTTTCTTTTCACTAAGCATCATCTGGATGTGGCAGGGGAATCTGTGGATGGGTTCATCTGCCCATGAGTTCTGTTAAGTCAGGTGGTACATTATGGGTGCCTTGTTCCCTGGATGTGCTCAACAACCAGGGAATCTACATCTATACCCTTAAGTTCGGCATAACTCTGTACTTGTAAGCAAATTTCAGTACCTTTTTTTGGACAACTGATGGTGAGTTCAACCCCAGTGTTTGTCTTGGGTACAGCTACCAACTCCATTTTCTAAGACTGAAATGGCACACATAATTTCTGTAAAAGAAAATATTTCAGATACTTGGTGGCTTTTCATATAAGCATACCTGTGATGGCCTGAGCACCTTCACAGTTCTTACAGTGAACATGAGGGTTTCATCCTTCTAACATGCACGAGTTTGTGGGATTTTCTGGGTCATAGCGAATAATGTTCACAGATCAACTTAGGCCACACAAGAGGACAGGTTTTCTTTGGTCTTTAAAAGGAGCTGATTAAAGGAAAAAAAAAAAGTGGAAGCCAGGCACAGCAGCTGGCACCTGTAGTGATAGCTACTTGGCAGGCTGAGGTAGGAGGATTGTTGAGCCCAGGAATATGAAGCTCTAGTGCACTAAGATCACACCTGTGAATACCACTGCACTCCAGCTGGGTGCACACAGCAAGACCAAGTCTCTAAAAAAAATTAAATAAAATAAAAAAGAAAAATGTTTGTCATTAGAAAAAAAGGTTTTGATTTATGACATTCATTAAAGAAAAAAGTACTTTGAAAAGAGATTAGGGCCAGGCGTGGTGGCTCATGCCTATAATCCCGGCACTTTGGGAACCTGAGGTGGGCATATCATGAGGTCAAGAGTTCGAGACCATCCTGGCCAACATGGTGAAACCCCATCTCTACTAAAAATACAAAAATTAGCTGGGCATGGTGGCACATGCCTCTAGTCCCAGCTACTCAGAAGGCTGAGGCAGGAGAATCGCTTGAACCTGGGAGGCGGAGGTTGCAGTGAGCCGAGATTGGGCCACTGCACTCCAGCCTGGCCACAGAGCAAGACTCTGTCTCAAAAAAAGAAAAGAAAAAAAAAAAAGAGAGAGAGAGATTAGGCCTGGTGCAGTAGCTCACACCTATAATCCCAGCACTTGGGAGGCCAAGGCAGATGGATCACTTGAGGTCAGGAGTTCAAGACCAGCTTGGCCAACATGGAGAAACCCATCTCTACTAAAAATACAAAAATGACCAGGCGCAGTGGCTCACCCCTATAATCCCAGCACTTTGGGAGGTCAAGGCAGGTGGATCACCTGAGGTCAGAAGTTCAAGACCAGCCTGGTCAACATGGTGAAACCCTGTCTCTACTAAAAATACAAAAATTAGCGGGGTGTGGTGGCACACGCCTGTAGTCCCAGCTGCTCAGGAGGCTGAGACAGCAGAATCACTTGAAACCGGGAGGTGGGGGCTGCAGTGAGCCAAGAGCACACCACTGCACTCCAGCCTGGAGTGAGACTATGTCTCAAAAAAAAAAAAAAAAAAAAAAGATTAGAAGGCGGGAAAAAGATTAGAAGGCCAGGTGCAGTGGCTCACACCTGTAATCCCAGCACTTTGGGAGACCCTGATGTGGATCACTTGAGGTCAGGAGTTTAAGACCAGCCTGACCAACATAGTGAAATCCTGTCTCTACTAAAAATATAAAAAATTAGGCCGGGCGCGGTGGCTCAAGCCTCTAATCCCAGCACTTTGGGAGGCCGAGGCGGGTGGATCACGAGGTCAGGAGATCGAGACTATCCTGGCTAACATGGTGAAACCCCGTCTCTACTAAAAATACAAAAAAAAAAAAAAACTAGCAGGGCGTGATGGCGGGCGCCTGTAGTCCCAGCTACTTGGGAGGCTGAGGCGGGAGAATGGCGTGAACCCAGGAGGCGGAGCTTGCAGTAAGCCGAGATCACGCCACTGCACTCCAGCCTGGGAGACACAGCGAGACTCCGTCTCAAAAAAAAAAAAAAAAAAAATTAGCCTGGCGTGGTGGTGGGTGCCCATAATCCCAACTACCTGGGAAGCCAGGAGGTGGAAGTTGCACTGAGCCAAGATCGCACCACCACACTCCAGCCTGGGCAACAGAGTGAGACTCTGTCTCAAAAAAAAGAAAAAAAAAAAGAGGTTAGAGGCTGGGCATCATGGCTCATGCCTGTAAAGCCAGCCACTTGGGAGGCAGAGGTTGTGGTGGGCTGAGAATGTGCCACTGCACTCCAGCCTGGGTGACAGAACCAGACTCCGTCTCAAAAAAAAAAAAAAAAAAAAGAAAACTAATGAGAAGGAATGGCATAAAATACGTAGTGTACCCAATAGCCAGCCATTTATTATAGGATATTTTTGAATAGGAACTTTAGCCTTTTGTTTTGATAGAGGTCTTTCTGAGGCAGTGAGTCTGACAATGACACTTCTGTTATCCCTTCAGTGAGTTTCTTAAAATGAGGGCTTGACACTTAGATATTGGGCTTTCAACAGGAGGGAACAGATTTTTCTGACCTTTCTGTATATATACACCTGCCATTTTGCTGGGCTAACCTTATTATTATTATTATTTTGAGACGGAGTCTCACTCTGTCACCCAGGCTGGAGTGCAGTGGCATAATCTTAGCTCACTGCAACCTCTGCCTCCTGTGTTCAAGCGATTCTCCTCCCTCAGCCTCCTGAGTAGCTGGGACTACAGGCGTGTGCCACCACACCTGGCTAATTTTTGTATTTTTTAATAGAGATGGGGTTTCACCATATTGGCCAGGCTGGTCTCAAACTCCTGACCTCGTGGTCTGCCCGCCTCGGCCTCCCAAAGTGCTGGGATTATACGCTTGAGCCACTGTGCCAGCCAGACCTTATATTTTTTTTATGACAGAACTGTCTTAAGGTCTTACTGGAAGTGTGTCTCTCTTAAGAGTTATTTCCAACTCTGTGTCCTAGGTCTCTGAGTGAAGCCTCAGCTAAACTACCCCAAAAACTTTTTGCTCCTGGGCTACTGGCATTTATTTCTGAATGCTGTCAGATGACAGTGACTGCAGAAGCTTCAGAATAATTTTGCGATGGTTCCCATGATTTGAGGGAAACACATTTTTACCATGATTGGATTCAATAGCTTCAAAGAATCTTATGTGAATTAAGCGATCTTCTTGCCTTGGCCTTTCAAAGTGTTGGAACTACAGGGTTTTTCTCCAGTGTGAGTCCTTTCATGGATTTTAAGGCTCGAGGCACATCCAAAGGCTTTCCCACATTGTTTACATGCATAGGGTTTCTCTCCAGTGTGAGTCCTTCCATGTGTTCGAAGGTGTGAGGCAGATCTGAAGGCTTTTCCACATTGCTTACATTCATAGGGCTTCTCTCCAGTGTGAGTCCTTTCATGATATCGAACGGAATTGAAAGAAACAAACGCTTTCCCACACTGTTTACATTCATATGGCTTCTCCCCAGTGTGAGTTATTTTATGTGCATGGAGGCATGTGGAACTGTGGAATGCTTTACCACATTCACTGCATTCATAAGGCTTCTCCCCAGTGTGAGTTCTTTCATGTATTCGAAGGCTACCAGAATGACTAAAGGCTTTCCCACACTGTTTACATTCATATGGTTTCTCTCCAGTGTGAGTTCGTTTATGGATAAGATACAAACTGAGACACATCAAGGCTTTTCCACAAAAGTTACATTTATAGGGTCCATCTCCACTGTGCATTATCCTGTGTCTTCGAATGCTTGAACGGGAAATAAAGCTTTTTCCACATTCCTCACAATCATAAGGTTTCCCTCCAGTGTGAGCCCATTCATGTGTTCGAAAGTAGGGGAGATCACTGAAGGCTTTCTTACAGTATGTACATTTATATGGCTTCTGTCCATATTCCTGATACTCATATGTCTTGTGGCCAGTGTCAGCTCTGTGGTGCCTATTAAGGGATGCATGACCCATGCTGACTTCTCCACGTGATTTTACTCGAGGAGGAGTTTTCTTCTTCAGTATGTCATCTGGAACCTGGGTCAAAACTTCTCCATGCTGATGATCTTTTTTACTTTCTAAGAGTCTCTCTCCCATAAGACCTCTGTGAACAATGAGAAGTATATCATAATGGGTTTCTTTATCACTGATTTGATATTCATTAACAAGTCATTGCACTTGCATTTCTAACACTGTCCAGCAATGTGTAGGTTTTCTGCCCTGTCTGAACATGAACAGACCACATGCTCTACAAGACGGCCCAGCTATACCTGTTATCGAGAAAGATAATGTTAACATAGGGCTTCTTAACACTTTTTAAAACAGGGTCTCACTCTGTTATCCAGGCTGGAGTGCAGTTGTGAGATCTCAGCTCACTGCAACCTCCATCTCCCTATCTGAAGCCATCCTGCCACTTCAGCCTCCTGATTAGCTGAGGCTGCAAGTATACACCATCATGCCCGGCTAGTTTTTGAATATTTGCTAGAGATGGGGTTTTGTCACATTTCCCTGACTGGTCTCAAACTCCTAGACTCAAGCAATCCGCCCACCTCAGCCTCTTAAAGTGTTAGGATTACAGGCATGCACCTGGGCCCTGCCAACACTATTTTCAGGTAAACTCTTTTACAAGTACTAACCGTCTTTGTCAATTTTATTGCTTCTAAGTCAGGGTCTTGCCCTTTAACCCAGGCTAGAGTGTAATGGTGCTATCATGGCCGAGTGTAGCCTCAAACTCTTCAGCTCAAGCAATCTCTGACCTGAACCTCCCAAAGGGCTGGCTTGAGCCATGATGTTCAGCCTGTGTCACACTTAAATATGTTTTTAGAGAATTTTTTTTTTTTTTGAGATGGAGTCTTGCTCAATCGCCCCGGATGGAGTGCAGTGGTGCAATCTCGGGTCACTGTAAGCTCCGCCTCCCGGGTTCACGCCATTCTCCTGCCTCAGCCTCCAAGTAACTGGGACTACAGGCGCCCGCCACCACGCCCGGCTAATTTTTTTGTATTTTTAGTAGAGACAGGGTTTCACCACATTAGCCAGGATGGTCTCAATCTCCTGACCTCGTGATCCCCCCGCCTCGGCCTCCCAAAGTGCTGGGATTACAGGCATGAGCCACTATGCCTGGTCCTAGAGAAAATTTTATAAGAATAAATACAGTGGAACTTGGCTTCTTTCTTTTTTTTTTTTGAGACGGAATTTCACTCTGTCGCCCAGGCTGGAGTGCGTGGCGCGATCTCGGCTCACTGCAAGCTCCGCCTCCCAGGTTAATGCCATTCTCCTGCCTCAGCCTTCCGAGTAGCTGGGACTACAGGCGCCCGCCACCACACCTGGCTAATTTTTTTGTATTTTTAGTAGAGACGGGGTTTCACCGTGTTAGCCAGGATGGTCTTGATCTCCTGACCTTGTGATCCGCCTGTCTCAGCCTCCCAAAGTGCTGGGATTACAGGCGTGAGCCACTGTACCCGGCCTTGGTTTATTTCTTGTTTGCTTCTTTTTAACATTTTCTTCCATTCTATGATTGTCTAGAGAGACACTGCTTTTTCTTGTGAGTGTGAATTACCTTAGGTTTCTCCTGGGATTTTTGTACTCATCTTCAATTTTCTGATCTTTCCATTTTTTTCCTAAAATACAGAACCAGAAAAATAGTCCTGAATTAGTAAAATTATGAAAAAAGTACTAAATTCTAAGTTCATGGTACACTGCAGCCTTGTCACATTTATTCATATTCCTATTCCCTGTCCACACTCCAAATCACTCAACACTACTGACAAGCTAGAAACACTTGTTCTCTAATTCACTGAGGAAAGTAATATTGTTATCCTTACCTACAGAAGCCAGGTTCCTGAAGGTTTCCTGCATCACATCTCTGTAGAGATTCTTCTGGGAAGGATCCAGCAAAGCCCACTCATCCTGGGTGAAGTTCACATCTACATCCTCAAAGGCCACTGAATCCTGAAACATTCCACATGTATAAAGAAACATGGGTGAGACTGACAGCACGGGGTTCCTATACTCTATTCCTACAAAGTTCCATGGTGCTATGGACTCTAAACATTTATTCCATGATTTAGTCATCAGACTTTTTACTCTATCAACACTCACTGTCTTCCATAAAGAAATTCTTTTTTTAAAATTATTATTATTTTTTGGACAGAGTCTCACTCTGTCATCCAGGCTGGAGTGCAGCGGCATGATCTGGCTCATTGCAACCTCCGCCTCGCGGGTTCCAGTGATTCTCATGCTTCAGTCTCCCAAGCAGCTGCGATTACAGGTGCCTGCCACCATGCCCAGCCAATTTTTGTATTTTTAGTAGAGACGGGGTTTCACCATGTTGGACAGACTGGTCTCGAACTCCTGACCACAAGTGATCCGCCAGCCTCGGCCTCCCAAAGTGCTGGGATTATAGATATAAGCCACCATGCCTGGCAGAGTCCCTACCAATCTGACTGATAAGAGTCATAACTAACTAAAACAAAAAATCAAGAGCAGAAACCTTTCTTGGAAACTGTGCTTGGGTAGAAAAGCCTGAATTACAATTGATGAATTGCTGAAGGTTGAACGGGAACAAGATTGAGAGGCAAAAACTCCAGGGTGTCTAGTGTCAACAAAAAGGCAAATATTTATCAAATGTAAAAACTTTTGTGTGAAATGGTGTGAGAGTGTCCGGGCGCAGTGGCTCACGCCTGTAATCCCAGCACTTTGAGAGGCTAAGGCAGGCAGATCACAAGGTCAGGAGTTTGAGATTACCCTGGCCAACATAGTGAAACCCTGTCTCTACTAAAAATACAAAAATTAGCTGGGCATGCTGGTGGACGCCTGTAATCCAGCTACTCAGGAGGCTGAGGCAGGAGAATCACTTGAACTTGGGAGGTGGAGGTTGCAGTGAGCCGAGATGGTGCCACTGCATTCCAGCCTGGGTGACAGAACTAGACTCTGTCTCAAAAACAAAATAAATAAATAAATAAAAAGAAATGGTGTGAGAGAACACCATCAAGAGAGAAGATGAACCGCATGTGCTCTGTCCAAAGGATGATAAATGGCTCAGCCCCTATGAAATAGTATGATGGTACCTGAAAAAATAATATAATTACCATATCTATTTTTTTTTTTTTTTGAGATAGAGTCTCACTCTGTCACCCAGACTGGAGTGCAGTGGCGCAATCTCGGCTCACTGCAACCTCAGCCTCCCAGGTTCAAGCAATTCTCTGCCTCAGCCTCCTGGGTGGCTGGGATTACAGGTGTCCGCCACCATGCCTGGTTAATTTTTGTATTGTTTTTAGTAGAGACGGGGCTTCACCATCTTGGCCAGGCTAGTTTTGAACTCCTGACCTCGTGATCCACCCGTCTCGGCCTCCCAAAGTGTTGGGATTACAGGCGTGAGCCAATGCACCCGGCCAAAATTAACATATCTTTCAGCAACCCACTTTTGTGTCTACTTATTTTCTTTCTTCCTTTTTTTTTTTTTTTTGAAACGGAGTCTCGCTCTGTCACCCAGGCTGGAGTACAGTGGCTGGATCTCAGCTCACTGCAAGCTCCGCCTCCCAGGTTTACGCCATTCTCCTGCCTCAGCCTCCCAAGTAGCTGGGACTACAGGTGCCCGCCACCACGCCCGGTTAATTTTTATTTTTTTATTTTTAGTAGAGACGGGGTTTCACCGTGTTAGCCAGTATGGTCTCGATCTCCTGACCTCGTGATCCTCCCGTCTCGGCCTCCCAAAGTGCTGGGATTATAGGCTTGAGCCACCGTGCCTGGCCTACTTATTTTCAATTAAAAAAAAAAAAAAAGTGAAATCCAGATCTTGAAGACACATTTGAAAACCACTGTTAATAATAGCCAACTTTGGGAGGCCAAGGCGGGTGGATCACAAGGTCAGGAGATCGAGACCATCCTGGCCAACATAGTGAAACCCCTTCTCTTCTAAAAATACAAAAATTAGCTGGTGTGGTGGCGGTGGCATATGCCTGTATTCCCAGCTACTCGAGAGGCTGAGGCAGGAGAATTGCTTGAACAAGTGAGTCGGAGGTTGCAGTGAGCTGAGATTGCACCACTGCACTCCAGGCTAGCGACAGAGCAAAACTTAGTCTCAAAAAAAAAAAAAAAAAAAAGCCAAGAGCTGCATCAATCCACTTGTCCATTCACTGATGGCTGAATGCATAACAAAAATGTGGTGTGTATATATATATATATATATATATGCGCAATGGAATATTATTTAATCTTTGAAAATAGCAACCTGTCCCTTGTTACAACAAGCATGAAAATTCAGGATGCTATGCTAACAGCCAAGGTAGTCACAAAAAGAAAAGTACAGTATGGTTCACTTAAATAAGTTATGTAGAGTTGTCTAACTAAATCAACTGTACAGTTAAAATTGCATAAGCTGGTAAAATTTACATTTTTTACTTAATAATAATTTAAATTAATAAAATACTGTGCCAAGTAAAAACCTAATTGATTAAAAGGTGGGCAAAGTATTTCAATGACATTTCTCAAAGATACATTCAAGTGACAAGCACATGAAAAAGGGTTCAACATCAGGAATCATTCGGCATTAGTATTTTCTTTCTTTTTTTTTTTTTTCTCAGATGGAGTTTCACTCTTGTTGCCTGGACTGGAGTGCAATGGTGCGCTCTCGGCTCACTGCAACCTCCACCTCCCGGCTTCAAGCAATTCTCCTGCCTAAGCCTCCCAAGTAGCTGGGATTACAGGCACGCACCACCACGCCTGGCTAATTTTGTATTTTTAGTAGAGATGGGGTTTCTCCATGTTGATTAGGCTGGTCTTGAACTCCCGACCTCAAGTGATCCGCCTGCCTTGGCCTCCCAAAGTGCTAGGATTACAGGCATGAGCCACCACACCCTGCCTGGCCTAAGTATTTTACACAACAAAAGCCAGGGAGCTTTTAGGCGAGTCTGTTAGGCTGGAAAGTGGCCGATTAGCCACTGCAGCCGCTCAAGAGTTTCTGTTCAGTTCTTCAGTAGTTGGTCAGGCCAAGCACGCCTCCTCGGGTTAGTTTTGTATTTTTAGTAGAGACGGGTTTCACTAGGTTAGTTAGGCTGATTCTGACGCTTGATCCACTCGTTCGTCTTCAGGTGTTGGGGATTACAGGCTTGAGCCACCGCTTCGGCCTCAGGTGGTTATTGAGTTTCCTCTCACGGAAAAGTATTCATAAACAAAAGAGAAAAGTTTCCAACAGGCCGGGCGCAGGTTTCATGCCTGTAATCCCAGCACTTTGGGAGGCCGAGGCGGTGGATCACGAGGTCAGGAGATCGAGACCATCCTGGCTAACACGGGTGAAACCCCGTCCGCATTTGGAAAATACCAAAAATTAGCCGGGTGTGGTGGCGGGCGCCTGTAGTCCCAGCTACTGGGAGGCTGAGGCAGGAGAATGGCGCGGAACCCGGGAGGCTGAGCTTGCAGTGAGCCGCAGATCGCCACCGCACCTGCCTGGGCGACAAAGCCAGACTCCATCTCAAAAAAAAAAAAAAAAAAAATCCAAAAATCTTAGCCAGGCGAGGTGGCGGGCGCCAGGGAAGTCCCAGCTACTCCGGAGGCTGAGGCAGGAGAATGGCCTAAACCCGGGAGGCGGAGCTTGCAGTGAGCTGAGATCCGGCCACTGCACTCCAGCCTGGGTGACAGAGCGAGACTCCGTCTCAAAAAAAAAGTTTCCAATGCAATCATTGATGGATCTGTGGAAAAATGAAAAACAAAATACTACAGCTCTTTCAAATGTATCACGGTGGACACACTGATGAAGATGTGGATTAGAGAGGGGAAGTGAGTGCTTTGGAATGCGGGAAAGGAATCAGAAATTTAAGGATTTGTTGTCATCCCCATGAAAAGGTAGCTGTGGGGGTCTCAAGGACTCTCTCTGACAAGGCTTTGACCTTGTCCTACAAAGCCCAGTTATAGCAAAGATCCTTCTAAGGGAGTTCAGAGAATCCCCACCCCGGCCCCTCCAAACTTGATACCCAATGAAGTTCTGTTACCCCTATTCATGAAAACTCATCCACTTTCTCTTCTGTAACCCTTGATACCTCACCAAGTTCCATCCTCTCCCTCATTTTACCCTTGAGCTCTAGGTTCCATACTGTTGTTGCTGCATGCAAGGCTGAGGTCAATCTCTCTCCCATATCACAGTTCTCATGACCCACATCACAACTGTCCTGAATAAAGCCGCCTTTGACATTTTTAACTTGATTTCAGTACAGTCTCTTTTTACAAGAGACAGGGACTTAGACCTGAAACCCTTCTTCACAAGTCTGGAATGCATAGGGGATAATATGCTGTCTCCCTGTGGGAAGGAAGGAGGGTGTTCTGAGAGTATCTCCCACTCACAAATCCAAAACTCTGGGTCAGACTTCTCTCCTCATGACCACTCCTTGTTGTCACTCCATAAACTGGGTGAGATGGGAGACTGTGGATACACAATTACCCAGACAGTGTTCCACGGTGGAGCTCACCTCCTGCAGTGATGGGACACAGTGCCTGGGAGTCCTGTCTGCCAATTCAGCCCTAACCTTGTGTCATAAAGGAGACTGGGGTTCCAACTGATACGGATATATGTGAGGACCAGGTGTAGACTTTTCAAGTTTTTCTTCCATTTGGTGAATACTCTTTGCAATTTCTTTTTTCTTCTTCTTCTTCTTCTTTTTTTTTTTTTTTTTTAAGAAAAGCCTATAGCAAGCAGTATTCTCATACATTCTACAAACCATGCAGTAACCAGGCTTGAATCTGCTCAGCTGCTAAGATCAGCTGTCTTCTGAGTGGCAAGACCCTATACTCTTGTATTTCTTTCTTTCTTTATTTTTTTAATTTTCTGAGACAGCCGGGCGCGGTGGCTCACGCCTGTAATCCCAGCACTTTGGGAGGCCGAGGCGGGCGGATCACAAGGTCAGGAGATCGAGACCACGGTGAAACCCCGTCTCTACTAAAAATACAAAAAATTAACTGGGCGTGGTGGCGGGCACCTGTAGTCCCAGCTACTCAGGAGGCTGAGGCAGGAGAATGGCGTGAACCCGAGAGGCAGAGCTTGCAGTGAGCTGAGATCGTGCCACTGCACTCCAGCCTGGGCAACAGAGCGAGACTCCATCTCAAAAAAAAAAAAAAAAAAATTTCTGAGACAGAGTCTCACTCCGTCATCCAGGCTGGAGTGCAGTAGTGCAATCACAGCTCACTTCAGACTCAACCTCCGGGGTCAAGCAATCCTCCCACCACAGCCTTCTGAGTACCTGGGCTCACTGGAGCATGCCACCACACCTGGGTTTTTTTTTTATTTTTTGTAGAGACATGGTCTCATTATGTTTCCCAGGTTGGTCTTAAACTCCTGGGCTCAAGAGATCCCCTTACCTCAGCCTTCTAAGTTCTGGGATTCCAAATGTGAGCCACTAACCTTGACCATACTCCTGTATTTCTTCATTGTGTCTTTCAAAACAGAAAAGCTTAAATTTTAATGTAGTCAAAATTACATACTTTTTCTTTGTTCCTAGTGTTTCTCTTGTCATATTACAGAATCTTCTTCCTAAACCTAAGATCATGAATATTTTTGGGTGGCACATTCTGTAGCAACAAGAGGGTGAGGTTCTCCTTTGTTCCCAGAGGAGGATGAGACTGGTGTATTCTGCAGGCTAATAAGGAAATGAAACTCACTATGCTATGGAGGATAAAAGTATATAAGTTTACGCTATAACACTATAATGCTATATAGTCTAATACCATTTATATGTGGCACTTATATATCATATACATGTTACATGTAATATTTACCAATTACCTACCATAACTAAACTATATACTATATACAAATGCAGCATATGTCCATGTATATGTGTATATATACACACACGCACTATATCCTGTACTAGATAATGTGAGATTCTATTAAAATACTGTACATGAATATCTCCTTTAAATTTCAACAGAAAACACCTCACCAACATATTGGAAAAGAGAATCCTGTAACATATATCATATCCTGTGACGAAGTGGCATTCAATTCAGGAAAGCAATGCTGCTCTCACCTCTGAAAATCCATTCATGCAATACACCATAATAGTATAGGATCAACAGAAAACAACACAAGAACATCCTAATAGATGCAGAGAAAGCATATGATAAACCTCAACATCTCTTCATGATAAAAACGCTCGGCTGGGTGCAGTGACTCATGCCTGTAATCCCAACACTTTGGGATGCCGAGGCGGGAGGATCACAAGGTCAAGAGTTCGAGACCAGCCTAGCCAGCATGGTGAAACCCCGTCTCTACTAAAAATACAAAAAATTAGCCGGGTGTGGTAGCATGTGCCTGTAATCCCAGCTACCCGGGAGGCTGCGGTAGGAGAATCACTTGAACCCAGGAGGCGGAGGTTGCAGTGGGCCGAGATCGCATCATTGTAAACCCCAGCCTGGGTGACAGAGCGAGACTCAGTCTTAAAAAAACAAACAAACGGCTGGGCGCGGTGGCTCAAGCCTGTAATCCCAGCACTTTGGGAGGCCGAGACGGGCGGATCACAAGGTCAGGAGATCGAGACCATCCTGGCTAACATGGTGAAACCCCGTTCCTACTAAAAATACAAAAAACTAGCCGGGCGAGGTGGCGGGCGCCTGTAGTCCCAGCTACTCGGGAGGCTGAGGCAGGAGAATGGCGTAAACCCGGGAGGCAGAGCTTGCAGTGAGCTGAGATCCGGCCACTGCACTCCAGCCTGGGCGACACAGTGAGACTCCGTCTCAAAAAACAAACAAACAAACAAACAAAACTCAATAAACTAATAATACAAAGTAACTTCCTTAACCTACTATAAGGTATATATAAAAAATGCAAAACTACCCTCATTCGTGATGGTGAAGGACTAACTGCTTTCTCCCAAAGATAAGACACAGACAAGGATGTCTGCTCTCATGCCTTCTACTCAGCTTGGGAAAAGAGATGCTACTAGGCCCACCAGGTCAGAAAATAAAAGCCTAGGCCGGACGCAGTGGCTCACGCCTGTAATCCCAGCACTTTGGGAGGCGAGGCAGGTGGATCACGAGGTCAGGAGTTCAAGACCAATCTGGCCAAGATGGTGAAACCCCGTCTCTCTAAAAATACAAAAATTAGCCGGGTGCGGTGGCAGGCACCTGTAATCCCAGCTATTCGGAAGGCTGAGGCAGGAGAATCGCTTGAACCTGGGGGGGCGGAAGTTACAGTGAGCCTAGATCGCACCACTGCACTCCAGCCTGCGCAACAGAGTGAGACTCCATCTCAAAAAAAAAAAAAAAAGTCTTCCAGATTTATAGTAAATACACATGCACGGCTGGGTGCGGTAGTTTATGCCTGTAATCCCAGCACTTTGGGAAGCCAAGGCGGGTGAATCACCTGAGGTCAGGAGTTCAAGACCAGCCTGGCCAACATGACAAAACCCTGTCTCTACTAAAAATACAAAAATTAGCGAGGCATGGTGGCGCAGGTCTATAATTCCAGCTACTTGGAAGACTGAGGCAGGAGAATCGCTTGAACCCGGGAGGCAGAGGTTGCAGTGAGCTGAGATTGTGCTAGTGCACTCCAGCCTGGGCGACAAAGCGAGTCTCCGTGTCAAAAAAAAAAAAATACATGCAGTGATTCTAGCAGGCATATAGACTTTGTCACTGCCCATACCAGTGTACAAACTGAGGCAGAAATACAAAAAGGCAAAAGACTTATGTTAGTTTTATATTTCTATAAAGAAATACCTGTGGCTGGATAATACGTAAAGAAAAATTTATTTGGCTCATGGCTCTACAGGCTGTCCAAGAAGCATGGCATTAGTGTTTGCCTGCCTTTAGGTGAGGGCCTCAGGAAGCTTTTACTCATGGAATGCAAGAGGAGTTAGGGTATCACATGTAAAAGAGGGAACAAAGGGTGGAGCAGATGCCATGGTTTTGTTTTTTTTTTTTTTTTTTGAGATGGAGTCTGGCTCTGTTGCCCAGGCTGGAGTGCAGTGGCACGATCTCAGCTCACTGCAACCTCCGCCTCCCAGGTTCAAGCGATTCTCCTGCCTAAGCCTCCCGAGTAGCTGGGATTACAGGTGCCCGCCACCATGCCAGGCTAATTTTTGTATTTTTAGAAGAGAAAGAGTTTCACCATGTTGGCCAGGCTGGTCTCAAACTGCTGACCTCAGGTGATCCGCCTGCTTTGGCCTCCCAAAGTGCTAGGATTACAGGCATGAGCCACCATGCCCAGTCACCATTTTTTAAACAGTCGGCTCTCCTGTAAACTAGCAGAGCAAGAACTCCCTCGTTATTGTGGGATGGGCACCAAGTCATTCATGAGGGTTCCACTCTCATTGCCCAAATACCTCCCACTAGGCCTCACTTCCAGCACTGGGATCAGATTTCAACATGAGGTTTGGAGGGGTCAAATATCCAAAACATATCAAGACCCAAAATGGCCAACACAATACTTATAAACAACACCTGACAAAAAGACTTCATATAAACCTACAGTCATCAGGACAGTGTGGTATTTCGAAAGACTGCATAACTACATCACAGAACACAATGGAGAACTTATAAATAAACTCAACAAAATAAACAAATCTTTCATAAATGAGCCAAGGCAACTCAATAGATATACTACAGTCTTTTCAACAAATGGTACTGAAACACCTGGACTACGATATGCAATGAAATGAATGAGATACAGAATGTACGACTATCATAAAACTGACCCAAAATGCATCATTTACTCAAATGGAAAACGCAAAATCCACAACTTCTAGAACATAATACATGTGAAAATCAAAACAACCTTGGATTAGGCTAGGTGTGGTGGCTCACGCCTATAATCCCAGCACTTTGGGAGGCTGAGGCGGAAGGATCACAAGGTCAGGAGTTCAAGACCAGCCTGGCCAAGATGGTGAAACCCTGTCTCTACTAAAATACAAAAATTAGCCGGGCGCGGCAGCAGGTGCCTGTAATCCCAGCTACTTGGGAGGCTGAGGCAGGAGAATCGCTGAGGCTGCAGTGAGCTGAGATCATGCCACTGTACTCCAGCCTGGGCAATAGAGTGAGCCTCTGTCTCAAAACAAAACAAAACAAAAAACAAACAAAAAAAAGAAACAACCTTGGATTTGGTAATAAGTGTTCACATACAGCACAAAAGCATGATCTGTGAATGAGAAAATTAATACATTGGTCTTCATTCAAATTAAATCTTTCTGTTTTGGGTCAGGTGCAGTGGCTCACAGCTGTAATCCACCACTTTGGGAGACTGAGGCAGGCAGATCACTTGAG
Organism: Papio anubis; assembly: GCF_008728515.1. Lineage (NCBI taxonomy): Eukaryota > Metazoa > Chordata > Mammalia > Primates > Cercopithecidae > Papio > Papio anubis. The sequence continues at coordinate 39,765,396 of NC_044995.1, read as the reverse complement.
CTCAGGAGGTGGACACCAGCCTGGGTAACGTGGCAAAATACCCTCTCAACAAAAAAAAAAAAAAATTACCCATGCACAATGGTGCACCCCTGTAGTCCCAGCTACTTGTGGGGTGGAGGCAGGAGGATCGCTGGAGCCTGGGAGGTTGAGGTGGCAATGAGCCAAGACTGTACCACTGCACTCCAGCCTGGGTGACAAAGTGAGATCCTGTCTCAAAAAATAGCAATAATAAATAAAAATAACAATAAAAAAGCTTTCTGTTTGGAAAACCCACTTAACATAATGAAAATACAGGCTGCAGACTGGAGCAAAATATTTGCAAGACACCTATGTGATGAAGGACTGCTACTCAAAGATAGAAAGAACTTGCAAAACTCGGTAAGAAAACAACCAACCAGTCAAAAAATAGCATGCCATTAGAGAAGAGCAAATGAAAACAATGAGGCACCACTGAATTGTTGTTGGGTGGAGTGGCTAAAATCCAAACCCTGACATCACCAAATGCTGGTGAAAATGTAAAACCTATCTTGAGGTTTAAAGCAATGTGATTCTGGGTTGAATCATCTGCCTGGCAGTAGTAGCATAGCCAGCTGGATCCTTCCTGTCCCTGAGTATAGATTGGCCTTCTTTCTTACCTATATTCTTTTGTAAAATATTGAAAATGCCCGAACAGAGCCAGGAAGGGCCTCTTTTCTCTTGATCTTCATTATAGATTAACTTTCCTCTTACCTTTCTCACACAAAGACTTCATGGCCATTACAATGTCTTAAGCTGGAATGTCAGATTCGATAATGGCTCACTGCAGCATCAAACTCCTGCTGTCCCGTGATCCTCCTGCCTCAGCCTCCCTTGTAGCAGGAACTACAGGTGGGTGCAACCATGCCCATCTAATTTTTCTATTTTTCTTTTCTAGAGATGGGTCTTGTTGTATTACCAAGGCTGGTCTCCAACTCCTGGTCTCAAGCAATCATCCTGCCTCAGTCTCACAAAGCTGGGATTACAGGTTTGGGACACGACACTAGGTCAAGAGTTTAACTTTTATTTCATTTTATTTATTTATTTATTTATTTATTTTATTATTATTATTATTTTTTTGAGACAGAGTCTCTCTCTGTCGCCCAGGCTGGAGTGCAGTGGCGCTATCTTAGCTCACTACAAGCTCCACCTCCCGGGTTCACGTCATTCTCCTGCCTCAGCCTCCCGAATAGCTGGTACTACAGATGCCCACCACCACGCCCGGCTAATTTTTTGTATTTTTAGTAGAGACGGGGTTTCACTGTGTTAGCCGGGATGGTGTGGATCTCCTGACCTCGTGATCCGCCCGCCTCGGCCTCCCAAAGTGCTGGGATTACAGGTGCAAGCCACTGCGCCCGGCAAGAGTTTAACTTTTAGCTCTAGGGTTCTAAGCTCATTTCTCTAGAGTCTGTATTTTCTTGAATGGCAATTCTCAGATTTTCGCTTGAATAATCTCCTTATAATAGGAATCTGATCATTTCAATTATTTAAGGGAGAAAAATCCAAATAAGGCGACTACATCACTGTAACCAATAAAGTATTTTTTTGATTTTTATTCTAATGCACCATATAAAAGCCTATCCTTCAACCTGTAAACTAAAAATAAAAACCTAAGCTCCCCATCCCACCCCAATCAAGTCAACTGACTGGCTCTTTACCAAGGGGAGGCCCCCCAAAAACTTGAAAGTTCCCAGTTATGTCAGTAAGGGAGATCAGACACTACACACTCCCTTCTGGAGTTTAGATGCAGCAACTGACCCACATTCATGTTAAAATAGACATAAGACCTGCAAAGAGGCCGGGCACAGTGGCTCAGTCCTGTAATCCTAGCACTTCGGGAGGCGGAGGCAGGCAGATTATTTGAGGTCAGGAGTTCGAGACCAGCTTGGCCAACATGGTGAAACCCTGTCTCTACTAAAAACACAGAAATTAGTCGGGCATGGTGGCGTGCACCTGTAATCACAGGTACTTGGGAGGCTGAGGCAGGAGAATTGCTTGAACCTAGGAGGCGGAGGTTGCAGTGAGCCGAGACTGCGCCACTGCACTCCAGGCTGGGCGACAGAGTGAAGCTCTGTTTAAAAACAAAAACAAACAAAAAAAACCTGCAAAGAGACACTTCGTGCCGATAAATACTAAACTGCAAGACCTAAAGCCATAAAGCCATGCAAGGCAAGGGTCAAGTCATGCCTTAGAATTCATAAAATCTAATGAAACAGATCTGTTTTTTGGCAGGGATGGAATTACATGGCAGGTAACAGACTCCCTTCACTTAAACATTCCTTCCTACCCCTTTCAAATTTTAGACACAACTTCACACTCAACCAACTGCCATCTACAGAATCCATCAACCACCTGTGCCTTCTAAGCCCCGCTTCTACGTGTCCTGCCCTTTCCGCCTTCCATGCCTTGATTCATGTTTTTCCCTGCAATTCCTGTCTCACTGAAATGAATAAAACCAAACTGCCATCGAACATCCTGGGGACCACTTACTCGAGGCTACATGGGGTTGTTTCCCTTGGTGGTGTTCTCTCATATTCGGCGTAGAACATAGTTCAAGTTATTTTGCAGAGTTTTGCTCTTTTCGTTATCAAACCACAAGCCATGACTCGGTGTTTCTCATTCATTTTTTCCAAACTCCTATTCTGAGAAACAAAACTCTTTAATTTTTAAGAGGCCTCAGTTTAGTTTGTTGCTGTTGTCGTTGTTTTTGTTTTGTTTTGTTTGAGACAGGGTCTCGCTCTGTTGCCCAGGCTGGAGTGCTGTGGCGCGATCTCAGCTCAATGCAGTCTCAACCTCCTCCCTCAAGCGATCCTCTCACCTCAGCTCCCCAGTAACTGGGACTACAGGTGGGCGGCACCACGCCCGGCTAATTTTTTTAAAATTTATTTTTAATAGAAACTAGGGTCTTGGTATGTTGCCCAGGCAGGTCTCGAATTTCTGGGCTGAAGCAATCCCCCCCACGGCCTCAACCTCCCAGGCGTGAGCCACTGCACCTGGCCTTCAATTTAGTTTTTCAGGAAAAAAGGCGGGACTAGGGACCCCACAGCCGACCGCTTCTCCCACACGAACCCCACACCCGAGGCAGGATTGCCCCCATGCCCCTCCCGTGGTCTCCGCACAATCTGGGGAGACACGGGACTACGGGCGCGGAGTTGCCCAGAGAGGGCTCCGGGGCCGGGGTCGCAGTCGCAGCGCAGGGGCGGGACAGGACGCCCGGGGTCCCAGCTGCTGGCCCAACCCCACCCTGCGGCCGAGGGGACCGAGGGCCGAGCTGCGCCAGGGAGACTCTGCTCTGCAGACCCGAAGTCGCTGCGGGGAGGCCCGCGTCCTGCCAGAGCCGGTTGGGGCCGGTTCCACCCAGCCCCTCCCCCGTCTCGGGACCCCCGGCCCCGTACACTCACCATTTCCCAGCTTCCAGGTGTCCTGGCCTCTTCTCCACGGATGTCTCTTAACAGTCCAGTCACAGCGCAGGCGACGGAGCAACAGAAGCTATGGCGGAGACACCTGATCCCTCTCAGGGCCGGAAAACCAAGATCCCGACCTCCCTTTGGCGCAAAACGCCTGGGAGTCTGGAGAGCGGGAATGCGGCCTCCCCTTCCCCGGATGGACAGTTGGCAGGACCCCGCCCCAGCGCCCCTGATTGGATGAGGCTCCAGTCCCCGTCCCATCGGTCCTGAGTGACAGCGGAAGCCCTGGGTAACAGGGCCCTGCAGAACCGATCTGACCTGTTCCAACCACAGATTATCTAAGCGAGTTTCCATCCTGCGTTTTGCCCTTTGGGTATTTGCATTTCAGCCAAATTTGCTCCGAATTGCTAGAGGGGGCACCGTGGTCTTCCTCACTCAATGGGCTGTCCCTGCTCCTTTGTCCTGCACAGGAAATTCCAGACTCAGAGTCCAGTGGAGGTGAAGGAAATTAAAATATTTTACGCCAAAATAGATTTATTTGACAGATTGTAAAATGACTGTGGCTCGGCCGCAAACAAAAGTGGCCTGGCAAAGCTGCCTTTGGAGGGGAGAAATTTGCATCTGCAGAGAATCTCCATTGATGAAACCATACCCTCTCCCCCTTTATTTCTTTCCCTTTATCCAATCTAGAAGAGACTGTGACCCGAACACAGGCAGGGCGCGGTGTTTCACGCCTATAATCCTAGCACTTTGGGAGGTCATGACTGGAGGATCACTTAAAGCAAAGAGTTCAAGACCAACCTGGTCAACACAGGAAGATCCCCGTTTTTATTATTTAAAAATCTTTGCGGCTGGGCGCGGTGGCTCACGCCTGTAATCCCAACATTTTGGGAGGCCGAGATGGGAGGATCATGAGGTCAAGAGATCGAGACCATCCTGGCCAACATGGTGAAACCCCGTCTCTACTAAGAATACAAAAATTAGTTGGGCATAGTGGCGCGCACCCGTAGTTCCAGCTACTCGAGAGGCTGAGGCAGGATAATCGCTTGAATCCAGGAGGCCGAGGTTGCAGTGAGCCGAGATTGTGCCACTGTGCTCCAGCCTGGTGACAGAGAGAGACTCTGTCTCAAAAAAAAAAAAAAAAAAGAAAGAAAGAAAAAGATCTTTACTTCTATCAATTGTATGTCCCTATATAAAAGTCTTCCAAGGGGAGCCAGGTGCAGTGGCTCATACCTGTAATCCCAGCGCTTTGGGCCAGCAAGGTGGGAGGATCACTTAAGGCCAGGTGTTCCAGACCAGCCTAGGCAATATAGGGAGATTGTCTCTACACAAAATTTAAGTTAGCCGGGGACAGTGGCCTGCATCTGTAGTCCTAGCTATTCTGGAGGCTGAGGCGGTAGGATGGCTTGAGCCCAGAAGGTCGAGGCTGCAGTGAGCCCAGCTGGCGCTACTGAGCTCTAGCCTCCAAGACAGATGAGACAGAGAAGACCCTGTCTCAAAAAAAAAAAAAAAAAAAAAAAAAAAAAAAAAGGAAAAAACAGAAACAAAACTCTTCCGGTTAACTGCTTTGAGACATTTTCCAGAAAAACTCAGTGAAGCTCTCTGGTGGTGAGCCAGCCGTCATTAACATCCACACACCCTCTGTGGGTGTGGGTTTCTCAGAGTTGTGCTAAGAATTCCAGTATTTACAGCAGATTATTATGAGGTTACAACATTCTGTGTTTTCCCTCAATGAGAAGGGAATGGAATAAGGAGAACAGAAGTAACTAAAGTGGATGAGGTACTTACCCAAGATATCACAGTCCTGGAAGATTTATTTATTTATTTATTTATTTTGGGGACAGGGTCTCACTCTATTGCCCAGGGTGGAGTGCAGTGGTGTGATCAGGGTTCACTGCAGCCTCGATTTATTGGGCTCAGATGATCCTCTCACCTCAGCCTCCCAAGTAGCTGGGACTGCAGGTGTGCCACCATGCCTGGCTAATTTTTTTTTTTTTTTTTTTGACAGTTTCACTCTTGTTGCCCAGGCTGGAGTGCAATGGCGCGATCTCGGCTCACCGCAACCTCCTACTCCTGTGTTCAAGCGATTCTCCTGCCTCAGCCTCCCGAGTAGCTGGGATTACAGCCATGCACCACCACACCTGGCTAATTTTGTATTTTTAGAAGAGACAGGGTTTCTCCATGTTGGTCAGGCTGGTCTCGAATTTCCTACCTCAGGTGATCTGTTAGCCTTGGCCTCCCAAAGTGCTGGGATTACAGGCGTGAGCCACCTCATCTGGCCAATTGCTGCCCCATTTTAATATCTCTCTGGTCCTGATAATTGAAAGAACTCACTTTCCTCAGACAAAAATTCTCTAATTATGCATAGAGTCACTAGAATGAGACTGTAATTTGTAAACACAAAGAAAATCGGCCGGGTGCAGTGGCTCACGCCTGTAATCCCAGCACTTTGGGAGACCAAGACGGGCGGATAACGATGTCAGGAGATAGAGACCATCCTGGCTAACACGGTGAAAACCCGTCTCTACTAAAAAAAAAGAAAAAAAAAAAAATTAGTCGGGCATGGTGGCAGGCACCTGTAGTCCTAGCTACTTGGGAGGCTGAGACAGGAGAATGGCCTGAACTCAGGAGGTGGCGCTTGCAGTGAGCTGAGATTGCGCCACTGCACTCCAGCCTGGGAGACAGAGTGAGACTCTGTCTCAAAAAAAAAAAAAAAAAAAAAACCTGTAAAGGTCAGACTTAGAGCAAGACCCATTTGGGATGTCTCCTGGAGAAAGGGTTTGTGAATTTAACAGTAACTTTAGCTTAAACTGACTCAAGTAGAGAGCTTCCTGTTGGTGAAAATAAAGGTCTTAAAGGAGAGAATCATTTCTAAACTGAGGAGGGGACAAAAGGGCATTTTGAACTCCCAGATAAATCCTTAATTTTCTCTGCCTCATCATCTGGGACTGATCCGCCCTGGGGGGCTCCATTTCAGCAGTCACAGTTTGGCTTCCAAGCTTGGAAATATCATTTACCTTCTGACAGCGGGTTTTCCTTGTGAACTGTGCATGAAGCAGTCTGCTTATCTGAACTACTTCAAATGTTTGCTTTACTTTTCTTTTGATTCCTTTATAAAATATTGCTGCCGGCCGGGCGCAGTGGCTCACGCCTGTAATCCCAGCACTTTGGGAGGCCAAGGCGGGCAGATCACGAGGTCAGGAGTTCGAGACCAGACTGACCAACATGATGAAATCCCGTCTCTACTAAAAACACAAAAATTAGCCAGGCATGGTGGCACACGCCTGTAATCCCAGCTACTCAGGAGGCTGAGGCAGGAGAATCACTTGAACCTGGGAGATGGAGGTTGCAGTGTACTGAAATCAAACTCCAGCTGAGCAACAGAGGGAGACTTGGTCTCAAAAATAAATAAATATATATATATACACACATATAGCTGCCATATAATTCCAGGTTTTCCATTCACTTAGCTTTATTCTGTTGTTGGTGTGTTGTTTTCATGAGTGAAAATGAGTTGATTGAGAGATAAAGTATGAAAAATCCTTGGCCATCCCTCATCCGAATTTATAATCTCTGACATCAGTCCTCTCTCCTCTTCCAGTGTTGGCCTGACCAGACCTTGAGGCAGACGACCTCCCCACCCCAACCCCCCTCCCCCCACACCCACCTTCCCTGAAAGAAGAGCACACTGAGTACAAGAAGACACCAGTGTCAGCTCTGGAAAGACTGAAGCATGTTCTGAAATGCCAGTATCCCAGGGTGGGGGCCAGGTTGCAGCGCAGAAGGGAAATCCGGCTGTGGCTAGAACCTATCTTTTTCTTTTTTTTTTTTTTTTTTTGAGACAGGGTATTACTGTCACCCAGGCTGGAGTGCAGTGCCGTGATCATAGCTCACTGCAGCCTCTACCACCAAGGTTCAAGCAATCCTCTTTCCTCAGCCTCCTAAGTAGCTGGGACTATAGTTGCAGGGCCACCAGGATGGGCTAATTTTTTAAATTTTTATTTATTTATTTATTATTATTATTATTATTATTATTATTATTATTTTGTGGTGGAGCCTTGCTCTGTCACCCAGGCTGGAGTGCAGTGGCACGATCTCGGCTCACTGCAAGCTCCGCCTCCCGAGTTCACACCATTCTCCTGCCTCAGCCTTCCGAGTAGCTGGAACTACAGGTGCCAGCCTCCATGCCCGGCTAATTTTTGTATTTTTAGTAGAGACAGGGTTTCACCGTGTTAGGATGGTCTCGATCTGCTGACCTCGTGATCCACCAGCCTCAGCCTCCCAAAGTGCTGGGATTACAGGCCTGAGCCACGGTGCCCGGCCTTTTTTCTTTTAGAGATGAGGTCTCACTACGTTGCTCAAGCTGGTCTTACTCCTGGCCTCAAGCAGTCCTCCTTTCCAGCTCTCCCTAAATCCTGGGATTATAAAGGTGTGAGCCACATGTCGGGCCTAGAACCTTTCATTCACCCTCCACTCAGCCGGGTGTTAAATTCTTCTCCTCTCACTCCGCCCCCCAGAAGGCGGGGCCCGTGGCACTATCCAATCAGGAGCGGCGTGGAGTGGCCGTGTAAATTGTCCAATCAGGCGCTGCTCCGGGAGGAGGGCGCTAAGCTCCGCAAAACTGCGAGGCGTTGTCAGGTGTATGCTGCTCTGAGAGGCGCCAGAGGTGGCTTTGCTGCAGCTTCTTTCCAGCGGTGACTTGCAATGAACACGGAAGTCGTAAGGAGAACCACAGATACCTCAGAAGCCGGGAAATGGTGAGTGTTGTGGGGGACGTCCTGAGACCGTGGAGCAAGGTGCTGGATGGAACCTACAGGAACCTGCTGTGACGGGACCCGGGCCTGTCCGGGGCGACTCTGGGACTGGTGGACTCGTGTCCCCCTGGCGCAGCCATGGTGCCCGATTTAAGAGAGAATTTTCAATGACTAAACTGCACACGTACGTCTCCTGACACAGAGCACCTGGTGACAACCATCAACTGTGAAGGTCACGGAGCTGCTGAAGCAGAAGAGTTCATAATTCATTAGCGTTTGTTTGTTTGGTTGTGTTTTCTTTTTTTGAGACGGAGTCTCGTTCTGTCGCCCAGGCTGGAGTGCAGTGGCAAGATCTTGGCTCACTGCAACCTCCGCCTCCTGGGTTCAAGCAATTCTCCTGCCTCAGCCTCCCAAGTAGCTGGGACTACAGGCACACGCCACCACGCCCAGCTAATTTTGTATTTTAGTAGAGACGGGGTTTCACCGTGTTGCCCAGGCTGTTCTTGAACTCCTGAACTCAGGCAATCCGCCCGCCTCGGCCTCCCAAAGTGCTAGGATTACAGGCGTGAGCCACTGCGCCCGGCTGTTTTGCTTTGTTTTTGAGGCTAGAGTTCTATGGCGCGATCTCGGCTCACTGGAATCTCCATCTTCCGGATTCAAGCGATTCTCCTGCCTCAGTCTCCCGAGTAGCTGGGATTACAGGCATGCGCCACCACGCCCAGCTAATTTTGTATTTTTAGTAGAGACGAGGTTTCTCCATGTTGGTCAGGCTGGTCTCAAACTCCTAACCTCAGGTAATCCGCCCGCCTCGGCCTCCCAAAGTGCTGGGATTACAGGCGTGAGCCACCGCGCCCGGCCTTCATTAGTGGTTGTACATAACAGTTTATTAATGTTGAAATAATAGTTTGCTGTCTTCATTTTCTCAAATGAATAATTATTTGCCAGTTTTAAAATCCACTTAAAGTGTCTTGAAATTTTTCTCTTCTACTTTATGGTAAACACAGGAGGAAAGCAGGGACTCTGCTGGATTCTCATTCAAACACTGGGATTGAGGATGTTTGCCTCATGGAACTGAACATGTGGGCGAAAAGCAGGTGGAAAACTTTCAGGGGGCAGCATAGCCTGAGGCCGGTGATTCACACTAAGACCAATCTGGAGCCTGCAAAGGGAGGGAAAGGGAGCTCCCCTGAGTGCTTCCTGGGCAGCCTGCCTTCCCCTGTAGGTAGCCTCCAGCTGCTCAGAACAGCTCCAGGAGTGTGGATTCTGAGAAGCTGCAGAGTCCTGGAAAGCAGGAACTTCACAGGCAAATGTACGTGCAGTTTTCTCTCCTTTCTGAGGTTGTACCTCTATTTTCCCACGGTAGTTTTCTGGAAAACATTTTGATTTTTCTTTTTTTTCTTTTTCTTTTCTTTTCTTTCTTTCTTTCTTTTTTTTTTTTTTTTTTTTTTTTTTTTTTTTTTTTTTGTTTTTTTTTTTTGTTTTTTTTTTTTTTTTTTTGAGACGGAGTCTTGCTCTGTCGCCCAGACTGGAGTACGGTGGCGCGATCTCGGCTCACTGAAACCTCTGCCTCCTGGGTTCAAGCGATTCTTGTGCCTCAGCCTCCCCAGCAGCTGGAATTATAGGCACCCACAACCTGCCCAGCAGCTGGGATTATAGGCGCCCAACTAATTTTTGTATTTTTAGTAGAAACGGGGTTTCGCCATGTTGGCCAGACTGGTTTCGAACTCCTGACCTCAAGTGATCTGCCCGCCTCGGCCTCCCAAAGTGTTGGGGATTACAGGCGTGAGCCACTGTGCCCGGCCTTGATTTTTCTATGTATAGAGTTGCTGCAGTCAGGCTGTAATTTGTATATATGAAGAAAATATGTAAAGGTCATATTTGGAGACTCATTTAGATAGCGTTCCAGAGAAATGGTTTATGAGCTGGAGAGGTCGGAATTGCAAAGGGCTTAAATTGACCACAGGTGAGAGTTTTCTGCTGGTGTAAATTACTAAGGTATTGAAGGAGGGAGCGTTCCCACATTGTGATGCTGTGACAGGAAGGCATGCTGAGCTCCCAGAGTTAAATCCTTAGGTTTCCTGCTTCATCACCAGGGTCTAATGTACGCTGTGGCTTCACTTCAGCAGTCACTGACTCTCAAGCTTGGGAATATGTTTTACCTTCTGAATTCGCCTTTTCCTTTTTTTTTTTTTTTTTTTTTTTGAGACGGAGTCTGCCTCTGTCGCCCAGGCTGGAGTGCAGTGGCCGGATCTCAGCTCACTGCAAGCTCCGCCTCTCGGGTTCACGCCATTCTCCTGCCTCAGCCTCCCGAGTAGCTGGGACTACAGGCGCCCGCCACCACGCCCGGCTAATTTTTTGTATTTTTTAGTAGAGACGGGGTTTCACTGTGTTAGCCAGGATGGTCTCGATCTTCTGACCTCGTGATCCGCCTGCCTCGGCCTCCCAAAGTGCTGGGATTACAGGCTTGAGCCACCGCGCCCGGCCGCCTTTTCCTTTTTAAACATTCTGAAGTGCCCTGCTTATCTGAGCTAGTTCAAATTTTTGCTTTACTTCCCTTTTGATTTCTTTACAGAATATTATGGAAATAGAACTTGTTTTTCCATACATTTAATAATTTTATTTACTTGTTGGCAGTTTTTTATTTTCTTGGGTGAAAATGAGTAGATTGATTTGGGAGGCGAAAGTGGGAGGTTCACTTGAGTTCAAGGAGTTCAAGTCCAGGAGTTCCAGACCAGCCTGGACAACAAACGAAATTCTGTCTCTACAAAAAATTTAAGAATTTGCTGGGCTTGGTGGCATGTACCTGTAGTAGCAACTACTCAGGGGACCGAAGCGGAAGATTTGCTTGAACCCAGGAGATGGAGGCTGCAGTGAGTTATGATCATGCCATTGCGCTCTAACCTGGGTGGCAGAGCTAGACCCTGTCTCAAATAAATAGATAAATAAATAAATTAATTAAGTCATAAATAAATAAACAAATAAAGTAAAAAATAGAAGAGAGAGAAAGAAGTATGGTACGAGAAAGCCTTGGGCATACTTCCCATATCCTTAACCCAAATTTCCGATCCCTGGGAATATCACGCCCTTTGTTCCGTTCCAGTCCTGCCTGGAACTCCCTGCGCACACCTGTGACTACTCACGCAAGAGGTAGATGAAGAAATGACCCATTGAGTACAGGAAGTATCTTCTTTGGTAAACCTGGATTAAGTTCTGCTAAAATGCAAGTATCTCCCATCTCCCCATCCCCCGCAGACCAAGTACAGTGAAGGGGACGAGGGGAAGAAGTGCACCCTGCCTTTGAGGGCTGGGGCCAAGACCCCTCATTCCCGCTCCACTCATCTGTGTGTCACATCTCCTGTCATTCACATCTGTCAAGATGCAGGGGGCAGAGCCCGAAGCGGTACCCAATCAGGGGCACCGGGGCGGAGCTTTGCGATCAGTCCAATCAGGCGCGCCGCCGGGGACGCAGCTGCAGACGTTCAACCTTCTCGCGGGATTTTCATTTCTCGCGTCTGCCGTACTTGGTTTCGCTTCGCTGGTCCCAGAGGCCCCGAGTGGCTCGGCAGGAGTCTGTGTGGCGCTGTTCCCTGTACCGGCCTTGGGATCTGGAGGGAGGAAGCCGGGACACCCGGGAGTTAGGAAATGGTGAGTGTGTCCAGCCCTGCGTCCCGAGACAGGGAGGAGGGGCTGGTTGGACGACCGGAACTGGCTGTGGCGGGGCCCGGGCCTTCCCGTGGGCGACTCTGGGTCTGCATACAGAGTCCCTCTGGCGCAGCTCAGCCCTCGGTACCCTCGGCTGCAGGGTGGGGCTGGGCCGGCAGCCGGGACCCCGGGCGTCCTTATCCCGCCCTGTGCCGCGATTGCGGCCCCGGCCCCGGAGCCCCAAGTCTCTCCAGATTGTGCGGGGGCCACGCGAGGGTCATGGGGTGGGGGAAATCCTGACTTGTGCGTGGAAGGAGCTGTGGTCTATGAGGTTTCCCGTTCCTTTGCTCTCCACGGAGGACACCCGTTTTTTCCTGAGTTTTCTAAGTGTATGGGATGCAGCGTCCCAAATCCTCACTCCGGCCCCCAGCCTGCTGTTTTCAGGGCTTCAGTAAATCCCCGAATTTCCGGTTCTCTTCTCGCTTTTCCAAACGCCACCCTCTCCCCTCCCGTTCACGACAACATTAGCAACCGTTTCTCCTATATTCTACATTTCAAATACTTTTTCATTGTTTGTTTTTCAACAAAGCAATGAATTAATCTTTCATCAAGATTTGTTTTCTGTTCATAGCCTTGACACTCCGCTGTAAGAAAAAAAAAAAAAAAAAAAAACCTTTGTGCCTCTCTTTTTATCTTCTCTAGGTCTGGACACCTCATCAGAATGACTTTGAGTTGAGGTTCCCCTTTGGAATCTTTACAGGGTGATATGCCTTCAGCGCCCCCTCCTATTTATTTTTTCCTGGTTCTGGGTTTCAAAACTGGAGCTGACTCAAGCTGCCCACAGCTGCCAAGTCTCTTGGAGGGTTTAGTGAATATTGGGTCTTGGGTGACTCCTCCCAGAGGACAGTTGAAATAGAATGCTGGAGCCGGGCGCGGTGGCTCACGCCTGTATTCCCAGCACTTTGGGAAGCCGAGGCGGGCGGATCAAGAGGTCAGGAGGTCGACAGCATCCTGGCGAACACTGTGAAACCCCGTCTCTACTAAAAACACAAAAAACTTAGCGGGCGCCTGTAGTCACAGCTACTCAGGTACGGGCGCCTGTAGTCGTAGCTACTCAGGAGGCTGAGGCAGGAGAATGACATGAACCCGGAGGGCGGAGCTTGCAGTGAGCGGAGATCTCGCCACTTCACTCCAGCCTAGGCAACAGAGCGAGACTCCGTCTCAAAAAAAGAAAAAAAAAAAAAAAATAGAAGGCTGGGAGAATGCCCTGGGACTAGGATAAATCTAGCATACCCTGCTTCTAAATAGCCCACCCCTGGGGCACTCAGCTTTTCCCTCCTCAACCCCTATTTCCATCCTTTGGAGACACATTGGTGGTCTGCCAATCAGATGCCTGTATTGAGGATTGAGAAAAGAAAAGATTTTTTTTGTGTTTTGAAAGAGTCTTGCTCTGTCGCCTAGGCTGGACTGTAGTGACGTGATCTCGGCTCACTGCAGCCTCCATCTCCTGGGTTCAAGCGATTCTCCTGCCTCAGCCTCCTCTGTAGCTGGGACCACAGTTTTGCGCCACCACGCCCAGATAATTTTTTTTTTTTTTTTTTGAGACGGAGTCTCACTCTTGCCCAGGCTGGAGTGCAGTGGCACGATCTCGGCTCACTGCAACTTCCGCCTCCCAGATTCAAGCGATTCTTCTGCCTCAGCCTCCCCAGGACCTGGGACTACAGGCGCACACCACCACACCCAGCTAATTTTTTGTATTTTTAGTAGAGACGAAGTTTCACCGTGTTAGCCAGGATGGTCTCGATCTCCTGACCTCGTCATCCGCCTGCCTTGGCCTCCCAAAGTGCCGGGATTACAGGCGTGACCGCACCCGACCTCAAAAAAATAATTTTTGTCTGGTAAATGTGGGTCCTTTTAAATGAATGGGCCGTAGAGACATTCAAATGATACAGCAATCACCTTCTAAGTCCTTGAAGCTATGAATTCATCTTTTGAAACTGCTGTTGCCACAAGTAGGTATAATTAACTTACTAATGCAGCACGGGACACTGGAACCCACACCCTACAGCTTAACAGTTCATAGCCACGCGCTTATCAATGTTACTTCTGTAAATCAGTGAGAATTCCTGACAAACAACTTTGTATCAGCCCACTTCCTGTCCCCCTTTTTCAGGCACTTTGGGTCATATTTTGTGCTTCAGCCTCTACTTTTTAGGTCGGCAAGGGAAAAGACGGAAATGATTCCTGTCCTTTGGATTCTCTCAGCCTTGTGAAGGGAGAAAAACTATCTCAGCGAGGTGGTGGAAGAACCTGAAAAACAAAATGCACTTCGGGTACACAGTGGGGCATAATGCAGTGTCTATTAGGCAGGTGGTCACTGAGCATTTCAATGAGCACGATGGGGGTAGAGGGATGTCCCAACTGATAAATAGGATGACTTCTGCTAACACTGGAGTCAGATGAATATCTGTATTCCAGTTCAGCATTGCTTCTCCCTGGGATTGTTGCCTTAACAACAAGTTCAGCTTGAGTATTTCATTTAGTTGAAAGTGCATTTTATCAGTAGAGCTTCATAGAGAAGATAATGTATTTCCCAAGAGGTGGTAGTTTCTTTCAGGGGGAAAGAAATTAGTCTTACATTCCACATTTTAAAAATTCTTATTTTTAAGGGCTTGTATCTGCATTTCTCCATATTTTGGAGTAATTATCTACATGATACGTGCAGGTGCTGTGGCTTTTCACCTAAGAAGCAGAATCTCATTCTAGTACATTTGAGAGTCATGAAGCCAAATTTTTGATGGTCTGTGTCAGAGACAGAAAATCTCCAATGTATGTATTCACAGTGGTATGGATTTTATGCCTCAAGTCACTTAGAAAAGTGTCTTAGAAAACCTGGACAGTGCCCTTGTGTCTTCACAAGAATTCTTTGTGTATTTATGGAGATGATTCTGTAATCTTTTGGGACATGGACCAATGTGTATCTCTTCATACTCATATTCTGCACCATCTGTATGTAGCACGTCAGACTTAGCAGTGTGACCTTAAACTTTTTTAATAAAACTGGAAGGTCAATAAAATTTAAACTGCTGGCCACGCGCAGTGACTCATGCCTGTAATTCCAGCACTTTAGGAGGCTGAGGTGGGTGGATCACCTGAGGTCAGGAGTTCGAGACCAACCTGGCCAACATGGTGAAACCCTGTCTCTACTAAAAATACAACAATTAGCCAGGTGTGGTTGTGGGCGCCTATAATCCCAGCTACTCAGGAGGCTGAGGCAGGAGAATCACTTGAACCCAGGAGGTGGAAGTTGCAGTGAGTTGAGATTGTGCCATTGCAGTCCAGCCTAGGCGACAGAGCAAGACTCCGTCTCAGAATTTAAACTGCTTAACAACAATAACAACAACAAATTCTTATTTTCTTTTATTCTTTCCCAGAGCATGTGTAGTATATGTGTAGTATGTTTGTCAGATCTGTGTTCTGTTGGGTGACTTGAAATGGAATTCCAGGGCTTAACCTTGAGAATATTATCAGGGAAAAGAAATGGGGGTGGGGAGAACCAACTCTCTTATTGTGGTTTCAGAAAAGTGAATATGGTTTCACAAGAAAGTTGGTAGATAAATTGGGGAATTACAAAGATTCACCAATACATCAATTTCTCTTGCAAGGTGGAGAATTTGTGACAGCGAGTAACTGTTCTGTTTCTTGTTGTTGGAACTTGGCAGATTAATTCTAAATCTTAGGGAGCAGGACCTGGCAACAACTAGGAATCCTCTAATAGGATTTTTGTTTACTAAATTATTTTTTTCATGGAAATAGTAATTAAGTAACATCTTTGTCTGAAAAGAATAGATGGTAGATTCTTATGCTTTTTCTGTTCAGCTATGATGTAAATGTGCCTTAATTTTCTTCCCTCCCATAAACATTGAGATTGATTTTGCTGGATTCATCAAACATGAGTCATCAAACATGGGTATTTTCTTTAAATATCCACATAAGGTGTGTAAAGGGAAGTGGGTAGCCTTGACTGGGCTGCAGAGGCCTGAGGCCAGTGACTCCAAACTGAGGCCAATCCAAAGGAGTACTGCATAATGGAAGGCATCAACCAAATATAAGATCTGCAAAGATCTGAAAATTTAGGCAGAAAAGCATTTTCTTTCATAGGAAGGGGTAAACAAAATTAGAAAGAAGATGAGGAGGAAGAAGGCAGGATGGAGGGTGCAAAATGAGACCTAGATCAGAGCATGTTTTATTCTGAGGTTATTCTCTTCTTAGGAAGCGTTGCCTGTTTGTTCAGGCTGAGAATGGGTCAAAGTTAAGGACCTGGAGGAAATTTACAAGTCAAGGGCTTGTACCTGTATTTCTCCATATTTTGGAGTAATTATCTGTATGATATGTGTAGGTCCTGTGGCCTTTCACCTATGAAGCAGAATCTCATTCTAGTACATTGAGGAGTCATGAAGCCAAATCTTTGATGGTCTGTGTCAGAGACACAAATTTAAGGTATGTTTGGTTAACAAATGTTTTGTTCCCACTGATCAGTGAACACAAAACTGTTCAGCTAATGTTTTATGAAGCAAAGAATGGGCATTTGTAGGCCCGATGCTTGTAATCCCATCACTTTGGGAGGCTGAGGCCGGAGGATAGCTTGAGCTTAGCAGTTTGAGACCAGCCCAGGCAACATTGCCAGACTTTGTCTCAAAGAAAAAAAAAAGATAACACTGGGCACGGTGGCTCACGCCTGTAATCCCAGCATTTTGGGAGGCCAAGACCACCCTGACCAATATGGAGAAACCCCGTCTCTACTAAAAAAAATATAGGCGCCTGCCACCACGCCCCATCTCTACCTAAACCCTTTCTCCAAGAGGCAAAAGCATCTAAGTCTGCCCCTCAGAGACTTTCCCAATTTGTACAATTTGTTCTACAATTAAACCAATTCTCTGGAAGCAAAGCCAAACTGCTAATAATGTTGAGTTTTACTCGAGCCCTGTAATCCAGTTAAATGGATACGGTCACAGAAATCACTGCCCCGTTAACCACTCAGCCCTTTCTGTTTTGCAGAAGCAGACTGATGCAAAGATACCTTTTCCATTACTTCACAGTGTTTTTTCCTTTAAATAACAAAGCCAGATAGTGACTACAAATGTCCATTCTTTTTTTTTTTTTGAGACGAAGTTTCACTGTTGTTGCCCAAGCTGGAGTGCAATGGCGCGATCTCGGCTCACTGCAACCTCCGCCTCCTGGGTTCAAGCAATTCTCCTGCCTCAGCCTCCTGAGTAGCTGGGATCATAGGCGCATACCACCATGCCCAGCCATGTATTTTTAGTAGAAACAGGGTTTCATCATGTTAGCCAGGCTGGTCTCCAACTCCTGGCCTTAGGTGATCCGCTCACCGTGGCCTCCCAAAGTGCCGGGATTATAGGCATGAGCCACCACGCCCCCTCAAGCCCCATTTTTGACCACAGTAAAGAGGGAGAGGCTGGATATTGAGTTCTGTTAATATAAAAATTCTGGAATGAAGACATTCTGAGAGCTTCCTGGTTGGTGAACACAGTGATGTGCTGGGAGGGTGGAACTCAAGTCCTGTAGGGAAGGGGGTCCTATACTCCCTTCCCTGGAGGGTCTAGTGAATATTGGCCCTTGTGTGACTCCTCCCAGAGGACAGTTGAAGTAGAGGGCTGGGGCCTTCCAGGGGACCCCCACTTCCCTGGTCCTATACATCTTTTCCATTTGGGTGTTCTTGGGTCATTTTTTTTTTTTTTTTTGAGATGAAAGTTATACTCTTGTTTCCCAGGCTGGAGTGCAGTGGCATGATCTCAGCTCTCTGTAACCTCCACCTCCCGGGTTCAAGCGATTCTCCTGCCTCAGCCTCCCAAGTAGCTAGGATTACAGGTGCCTGCTACCACGCCTAGCTAATTTTTTTTGTATTTATGGTAAAGATAGGGTTTCACCATGTTGGCCACGCTGGTCTTGAACTCCTGACCTCAGGTGATCCACCCACCTTAGCCTCCCAAAGTGCTGAGATTATAGGGGTCATCCTTTATGACAAACTGGTAAACTTGTGTTTTTCTGAGTTCTGTGAGTAGTACTAGCAAATTATTGAAAGTGAGGAGGGTTTGTGGCCAGGCGCGGTGGCTCACCCCTGTAATCCCAGCACTTTGGGAGGCCGAGGCGGGTGGATCATGAAGTCAGGAGATCAAGACCATCCTGGCTAACACGGTGAAACCCCATCTCTACTAAAAATACAAAAAATTAGCTGGGTGTGGTGGCGGGTGCCTGTAGTCCCAGCTACTCGGGAGGCTGAGGCAGGAGAATGGCGTGAACCCGGGAGACGGAGCTTACAGTGAGCCGAGATCGCGCCACTGCACTCCAGCCTGGGCCAGAAAGCGAGACTCCATCTCAAAAAAAAAAAAAAAAAAAAAAAAGGTCAGGTGCATTTTCCTTTTAGTTCAAGTGGCAATTCATTTGCAATAGGAATCATATGGACTTTGAGTTCTTTTTTTTTTTTGAGACATGGTTTTAATCTATCGCCCAGGCTGAATGAAGCACAGTGACTCAATTTTGGCTCACTGCCACCTCTGCCTCCCAGGCTCAAGGGATCCTCCCATCTCAGCCTCCTGAGTAGCTGGGACTAGACCCAGCTAAAATTACCACACCCGCCTTTTTTTTTTTTGGTAGAGACCAGGTTTCGCCATGTTGCCCATGCTGGTCTCAAACTCCTGTGCTCAACCAATCTACCTGCCTCAGCCTCCCAAAGTGCTGGGATTACAGGTATGAGCCACGATGTCTGGCCTCTTTTAAATTTCTCAAAAAAAAAAAAAAAAAAAAAGCGAGGAGGGTTTGTTGGATTTATATGCAGTTGGTTAGAATTAACGGTGCCTCCACCACCCCCCCCCCGCCCTGCTGTACCACCCTGCCAGCACATCAAGGCTGGGACTGGCATCTGCAGTGGGGGCTGTGTCCTGGGGTGAGCCCTGGACTTGTGGGATCTGGGCTAATGCCAGGTGATGACAGAATTGAATTACTGGATCCCCAGCTGGTATTGGAAAATTAGTTGATATTGAGCAGTCTCCATGTATTTGTTGTCAGAAAAAATGACTTACATCAACTCCGAGTGAGTGGTTGCTGGTGAGAATTAAGACCCTGGAGGAGGGAGCATTTCCACACTGAGGAGGGGACAGTAGAGTAAGTAGTGCTCCGAGGATTATATTTTCTAATTACTCAGATATTCCTCCCTCACTGCCTGGGAGGAGCCACTCTGGGCTGCATCTCCACAGTGAGAGTATAGTAAACTTTTGAATGTAGGTAAAGGTAAACAAATAAGCCTTGGGCATTTCTGGCGTGTCTCCCTGATTTCACCCTCCTTCTCTGTACCCAGAGATGACCACAGTACTGATTCTGTTTTTTTTTGAAATGGATTCTCACTCTGTCACCCAGGCTGGAGTTTATTGGAGGATCTCGGCTCACTGCAAGCTCCGCCTCCCGGGTTCACACCATTCTCCTGCCTCAGCCTCCCGAGTAGCTGGGACTACTGGCGCCCGCCACCACGCCCGGCTATATTTTGTATTTTTAGTTAAGATAGGGTTTCACCGTGTTAGCTAGGATGGTCTCCACCTCCTGACCTCGTGATCCACCCTCCTCGGCCTCCCAAAGTGCTGGGATTACAGGTGTGAGCATTACAGGTGTGAGCCTCTGTGCATGGCCATTTTTTTTTATTTTTAGTAGAGACAGGGTTTCACTGTGTTAGCCAGTATGGTCTCAATCTCCTGACGTCGTGATCTGCCCACCTCGGCCTCCAAAAGTGCTGGGATTACAGGCGTGAGCCACCGCGCCCGGCCTTTTTTTTTTTTTTTTTGAGATAGGGTCTGGCTCTGTCACGGAGACTAGAGTGCAGTGGCACGATCTTGGCTCACTGCAGCCTCTTCCTCCTGGGTAGAAGCAATTCTCCTGTCTCAGCCTCCCAAGTAGCTGGGGCTACAGGCACACACCAGCACACCCAACTAATTTTTGTATTTTTGGTGAAGACGGGGTTTCACCATATTGGTCAGGCTGGTCTCGAACTCCTGACCTCACATGATCCACCCACCTCGGCCTCCCAAAATGCTAGGATTACATGGGTGAGCTACCACGCCCTGCCCTGATTCTGATTTTGTTTTTGTTATTTATCTGTTTATTTTTGAGACAAGGTCTGGCTCTGTTGCCCAGGCTGGAGTGCAGTGGCACAATCTTGGCTCACTGCAGCCTCTACCTTTCTGGCTCAAGCCATCCTCCCACCTCAACCTCCCGAGTAGCTGGGACCACAGACGCGCACCACCTCGCCTGGCTTATTTTTGTATTTTTGTCAGATGGGGTTTTGCCATGTTGCCCAGGCTGGTCTCTTGAGTCCTGAGCCCAAGCAATCTGCCCTCCTCAGCCTCCTAAAGTGCTGGGATTACAGGTGTGAGCCACCGTGCACTGCATCTTTTATTCTTTATAGCTTTATTGTTGCTTTGTCATAGAGTTTTGCCACTTGTAAGTTTTCAGTAAGTTGATGTTAACAATATGCTGAAAAGGTATTTTTGTGGTTTCTTTACCTAAATCCATTGCACACATGCTGCTGTCTGAGGCTATGGGTCACCCAGGTTACTAACCATTCCACTGCTTGATTTGAGTTGTTAGTATTTTACCTGTTGCCAATGTAATTGTTATTTTTGTCTCCAAGAGCTAATGCTTCATAAATTTCTTTTTTTCTTTTTTTGGAGGTAGGTCTTCCTCTGTCGCCCAGACTGAAGTGCAGTGACACGATCATGGCTTACTGCAACCTTGGCCTCCCAGGCTCAAGCAATCCTCCCATCTCACCCTCCCAAGTAGCTGGGACTACAGGCGTATGCTACACGCCTGACTAATGGTTGTATTTTTTTACAGAGACGGGGTCTTGCCATGTTGTCCAGGCTAATCTTGAACCCTTGGGCTCAGTACTGGGATTATAGGTGTGAACCACTGTGGCCAGCCATGCTTCATAAAATTTTTTTTTTTTTTTTTTGAGACGGAGTCTCACTCTGTCGCCAGGCCAGGCTGGAGTGCAGTGGCACGATCTCGGCTCACTGCAACCCCTGCCTCCTGGGTTCAAGCGATTCTTCTGCCTCAGCCTCCCGAGTAGCTGGGATTACAGGCTCATGCCACCACACCCAGCGTATTGTTTTTTTTTTTAATTTTGAGATGGAGTTTCACTCTTGTTGCCCAGGCTGGAGGGCAATGGCACAGTCTTGGCTCACCGCAACCTCTGCCTCCTGGGTTCAAGCGATTCTCCTGCCTCAGCCTCCAGAGTAGCTGGGATTATAGGCATGTACCACCACGCCTGGCTAATTTTGTATTTTTTTTTTTTTTTTGAGACGGAGTCTTGCTTTGTCGCCCAGGCTGTAGTGCAGTGGCCGGATCTCAGCTCACTGCAAGCTCCGCCCCCCGGGTTTACGCCATTCTCCTGCCTCAGCCTCCCGAGTAGCTGGGACTACAGGCGCCCGCCACCTCGCCCAGCTAGTTTTTTGTATTTTTTGGTAGAGACGGGGTTTCACCGGGTTAGCCAGGATGGTCTCGATCTCCTGACCTCGTGATCCACCCGTCTCGGCCTCCCAAAGTGCTGGGATTACAGGCTTGAGCCACCGTGCCCGGCCCAATTTTGTATTTTTAATAGAGACGGGGTTTCTCCATGTTGGTCAGGCTGGTCTCGAACTCCCGACCTCAGGTGGTCTGCTCACCTCGGCCTCCCAAAGTGTTGGGATTACAGGCATGAGCCACCGCGCCTGGCCCCACCCAGCTAATTTTTATATTTTTAGTAGAGACAGGGTTTTACCATGTTGGCCAGGATGGTCTTGATCTGTTGACCTTGTGATCCGCCCACCTCAGCCTCCCAAAGTGCTGGGATTAGAGGTGTGCGCCACCGCATCTGGCTGCTTTGTAAATTTTATACATTAGAAAAAAAAATCCCTGGGATATAGCTTATAGATAAATTCAGATTGACTTGGGAATGCCAGTGGAATATATAGATTAACCCTCTGACCATGTATGCATGTGTATTTACTCCTTATACGTAGTTCTCTTTATTTTTCTCTGTGTGATTACATGTTGCTTTTTACACTGGGATTGAGCATTTTTTCCATGTGGACTTTCATCTTCTGTAAAATAATTTTCAGTCATCTCATCACACTAAAGTCATTTGTATATTTATTGTTTCATTTCTTTCTTCCTTTTTCCTTTTTTTAACGTATTCTGTAGACTAATTCTTTTTCATTTGTAGGGATTGCTAATATTTTCTTGCAGGGAGTGATTGACCTTTTCACTCCATTCTACATTTTGATGGACTCTTTTACATTTTTTTGTTTGTTTGCTTTTTTGGCTGCTTTCTGCATGCACCATCATCAAGGGTGGGGAAGGGTACTCTTCTTGTTTTTTGTTTTTTGTTTTTGAGACGGAGTCTCGCCCTGTCGCCCGGGCTGGATGCAGTGGCCGGATCTCAGCTCACTGCAAGCTCCGCCTCCCGGGTTTACGCCATTCTCCTGCCTCAGCCTCCCGAGTAGCTGGGACTACAGGCGCCCGCCACCTCGCCCGGCTAGTTTTTTGTAGTTTTAGTAGAGACGGGGTTTCACCGTGTTTGCCAGGATGGTCTCGATCTCCCGACCTCGTGATCCACCCGTCTCGGCCTCCCAAAGTGCTGGGATTACAGGCTTGAGCCACCGCGCCCGGCCTCTCTTCTTGATTTTAATTGAGTTGACTTTGGCTCTTCCTTTGAGGCCTACTTAATTTTCTTGTAAAAGAACACTCTAGGGAGTATATATTTAAGGCAACTCGAATCTGTGCTCCCAGGTTAAATAAAGAACACTCTCAGCCGGGCGCGGTGGCTCATGCCTGTAATCCCAGCTCTCAGGGAGGCACAGGCGGGAGGATAGCTTGAGCCCAGGAGTTCGAGACCTGCCTGGGTAATATAGCGAGACCCCGTTCTCCGCAAAAAGGAAAAACAAAAAAAAAGAACACTCTCCCTACAGTGAAGTTGGAAAAAAATTGTAACTTATGAAAGTTTGCTAGTTTAAAAAATTTTTTTAAATTTTTATTTCTTCTCTCTGTCTCAAAAAAAAAAAAAGTCTCACTCTCACCCAGGCTGGAGTGCAGTGGTGGCATCATGTTGGCTCACTGCAGCCTCCACCTCCTGGGGTCAAGCATTTCCAGTGCTTCAGCCTTCTAAGTAACAGGGATTACAGCAGTGAGCCACCATGCCCAGCTAATTTTTGTATTTTTAGTAGAGACAGGGTTTCTCCCTGTTGGCTAGGCTGATCTCGAATTCCTGACCTCAAATGATCTACTTGCCTAAATGCCATACCCATGACCAGGTGTCCCTCTCAACAGCACACTTGTTTATACTTGCTCTGTACAAGCAGGCACCTTGTAGCTCTTGTCTGACCATTGTCAGTTTAATCCAAGAGTAGCCACTAAGCCGGTATCTATTAGTGGCTAGTAAACACTGCTACTCTGTTCCTACCAAGAGAGCCCTGATTATGATAGTAGTTAGGTTCAAATAGTAGGCAGATGTGTCAATTAGGCAATTAGGTGAGACTCAGAGGAGACAACTCAACAAACACAGGAAATAGTAGGAGGAGTTTATTACTTAGAAATCCCAGAGGCCGGGCATGGTGCTCACGCCTGTAACCCTAGCACTTTGGGAGACCAAGGCAGGTGGATCACGAGATCAGGAGATTGAGACCATCCTGGCCAACATGGTAAAACTCTTGTCTCTAGTAAAAATACAAAAATTAGCTGGGTGTGGTGGGGTGCACCTATAGTTCCAGCTACTTGGGAGGCTGAGGCAGGGGAATCACTTGAACCAGGGAGTCGGAGATTGCAGTGAGCCGAGAAAGTGCCACCACTCTCCAGCCTGGCGACTGAGTGAGACTCCATCCGGAAAAAAAGAAAAAAAAAAAAATCCTAGAGAAAGGAGGGTAGCATGCCTTGTAGGCCAGCAGGTAGGTGGAGCTACTTGTGACACGTACCCTCAACCTGTCAGTGGGGCACAAGGGAAACGAAATTGCGGGCCAAATCCTTTATTGGGGCCCAAGGTGTTACCTAACCCAGCTTCTCTTTGGGAGGTTTTGGTGTGTTTAGAGGAGGGAGGCACGAGTTACATGGAGTCACACCGTGACTGTCAGGCGGTCATTGCAGCGTGTCGGTTCAGTCCATAGGAGTGTGGGTGTCAGTGGAAGAGTCAAGTAAATTGTATCTAGGTGTTCCATAGGGAGGTGATCTATAAGGCAGATGAGTGGATCAACTACATGGAGGAACTGGGAGGAAGTAGAGAACTGCAAATAGTACCAAGGGTGATTGAGCCCTGCTTCTGGTATGAGAAAGTTAAGCCTATATTAAAAGGAATGACAAATGCCTGGGCGTGGTGGCTCACACCTGTAATCCCAGCACTTTGGGAGGCCGAGGCAGGTGGATCATTTGGGGTCAGGAGCTCGAGACTACCCTGGCCAACATGGCAAAACCCCATCTCTAGTAAAAAACACAAAAATTAGTTGGGTGTGGTGGCGCATGCCTGTAATCCCAGCTATTCAGGAGGCTGAGGCAGGAGAATCTCTTGAACCTGGGAGGTGGAGGTTGCAGTGAGCCGAGATGGCAACAGTGTACTCCAGCCTGGGCAACAGAGCGAGACTCTATCTCAAAAAAACAAAAAAAAACAAAAAAAAAACCAATTACTTTTGCTCCAACCTAATTAATTGGATACTGAAGTAACATAAAATTATATGAATTCAGGATAATAGGCAAGTCTACAATTAACTGATTATTATATAGATTGTGATTTTTATATATAACAGCTATATATATATATATATATGCTTTCATCCACAGTCCTTTCATAGCCTTTATTTCTCCCCAAGACAAGCCATAGAGACTAAAAATATACTCTGATCTTCCCCTGCCTTTCTGTCTTGGAGCTGGCCATAAATAAATTTTCTGACTTATCTTGCCTCTTTGCAGGTCTTAAGACCCCCACTTCAGAAAGGATCCTACCCTATACCCAGGAGGAAAGAATGTACACAGAGACTAAGAAGAGTGAGCAGACAGGCCTTATTGGTTTTCCCACTATTAGTATTAGTCCATGCCCTTGTTGTCCAATTGCACTTCTACGGGGTGTTCCATACTTTTATCATTCCTATTGAATGATGTCTGTCCTAAACGCCATGCTTTTATCATTCCTACTGAATGGTGTCTATATAAAAGGCCCAAGAGGATGGAGTATGGGGAGCTTCTAGACAGCTAAACTCAGGGAGACTTGTATTATAGGAAGGTGATCAAGAACTCATCCTCATGCCAGGAGTGAGTCGTACCCTAACTCTACCGGAATGGAAGCTCCTGTGCTTGGGACCCTTGTGGATCTTGCCCTGTGTATGTCTACCTGGCTGTTTATTTGTAGCCTTTAAAATAGACTTTATAATAAACTGGTAAACGTGTTTTCCCGAATTTTGTGAGCTGTGTTAGCAAGTTAATTCAGCGGAAAAGGGGTGTCATGGGAACCTCAATTTGAAGCCTGTTGGTCAGAAGTTCCAGAGGCCTGGTCTTGCCACTGCTGTTGGATATGTGGGGTCAGTCTCTTAGGACTGAGCCCTCAACCTGTGGCATCTGCTGCTGTTCCCAGGTAGGTAGCTTCATAATCGAATCAGTTTGGCAGATACCCAGCGGCTATATGCTGCACAATTCATTACTTGTCTTTTTTTTTCTCAGACAGAGTTTCACTGTTGTTGCCCAGGCTGGAGTGCAATGGCATGATCTTGGCTCACTGCAACCTCCGCCTCCCGGGTTCAAGTGATTTTCCTGCTTCAGTCTCCCCAGTAGCTGGGATTACAGGCATGTACTACCACACCTGGCTACTTTTTTTATTTTTAGTAGAGATGGAGTTTCCCCATGTTGGTCAGGCTGGTCTTTAACTCCCGGCCTCAGGTGATCTGCCCCCCTCGGCCTCCCAAAGTGCTGCGATTACAGGTGTGAGCCACCACATCTAGCCTATTACTTGCTTTTTGATGTGGAGAAACCACCACACAGTTGGTCACAGAAGTCTTTTGTGTTGATTGTTGTGTTGTGAGGGGAATAGCAGGGTGTGTTTTTTCACTTAGTGATCTGCAGGGGGTTGAATATTCTCTTGTAGATAACCATTTGTCCCTGCCCCTGTGTTAAAAGTATCTGTCATCTCTATCACTGCCTGACAATGCCTGTTCTGTCACAGGTTCTTGTGCCTTAAATAGATGCCCTTGTTTCAGATTTTGCTATTTTTCATTGGTCTGTCTGTCCATCTCTCTGGTAATACCATACTCTCCTGATTACTATAGATTTCAAATCCTTGATGTATGTTAGAGAAAGAACTTTGCTATCTTAGTCATGTTTGGCTGCTGTAACAAATAACCACAGACTGGATGCCTGAAACAACAAGCATTAATTTCTTTCTTTCTTTTTTTTTTTTTGAGACGGAATCTTGCTCTGTTGCTCAGGCTGGAGTACAATGGTGTGATCTCAGCTCACTGCAACCTCTGCCTCCCGGTTCAAGCGGTTCTCCTGCCTCAGCCTTCCGAGTAGCTGGGACTACAGGCATGCACCACCAGGCCCAGTTAATTTTTTGTATTTTTAATAGAGACAGTGTTTCGCCACGTTGACTAGCTCCAAGATAGAAAGGCAGGGTAGATTAGAGTGTATTTTTGGTTTCTATGGTCTGCCTTGCAGAAAAAAGAGAGCAAGTGAAACGAGGTCAGCCGAAGGGCAGAGAGAGAGATTGTTTTCTTTCAATTTTTTTTTTTTTTTTTTGAAACAGTCTTGCTTTGTCGCCCAGACTGGAGTGCAGTGATGCCATCTTGGCTCACTGCAACCTCCACCTCCTGGACTGAAGTGATTCTCCTGCCTCAGCCTTCTGAGTAGCTGGGATTACAGGCACACATCACCACGCTTGGCTAATTTTTGTATTCTTAGTAGAGACAGGGTTTCGCCATGTTGACCAGGCTGGTCTCAAACTCCTGACCTCAGGTGATCTGCCTGCCTCAGCTTCCCAAAGTGCTGGGATTACAGGTGTGAGCCACCGTGCCCGGCCTTATACTTTGCTTTTTAGAGTAGTTTTAGATTCACAGCAAAATTGAGCACATAGTACAGAGTTCCCTTATGCCCCCTGTTCCCACTCAGTTACAACCCCTCCAGCTATCAACATTCTGCACCAAAGTTGTACATTTGTTACAATTGATGAACCTATTTTGAGACATCATTGTCATCCAAAGTCTAGCCTACATTAGAATTTATTCTTGCAGTTGTACATTCTATGAGTTTTGACAACTAACTATGCAGTGACATTTCTACTATGGTGTAATACAGGGTAGTTTCATTGTCCTAAAAACCCTCTCATCCACTTATTTATCCCTCCCTCCCACTGACTTCTGGCAACCACTGATTTTTGTACTGTTTTATGATTCTGTCTTCTGCAGTGTTATGTAGTTTGAATTATACAGTATGTAGTCTTTTCAAAGTTGTTTCTTCCACTTAGTAATAACCATTTGCGGGCATGTGATCATGAAATTTTTTTAAAAAAGTAATACACATTTAAGCTTCTTCCATTACCTTTTAGCTCATTTATTTTTAGTACTTCCATTGTCTGGAGGTAGCTGTTACGTATCCATTTATCTACTGTAAGGCATCTTAATAGCTTCCAAATTTTGAAAATTATGAATAATGCTGCTGTAAAATCTGTGTACAAGTGTTTGCCTAGACCTAAATTTTCAACTCATTTGGATAAACTTACCTTTGGTCTGGAGGTTAAGAGATACTCCTCTGCCACATAGGATGGGTTTTGAAGAATTCACTCTGAAAATCAAGTGAACGTGGGCTTATGATGAGGTTTGTGTAAAACTCCTCTGTGTATATGATCTCCTGATTCAATGAGTACTTTTTTTTTTTTTTGAGACGGAGTTTGTTGCCCAGGTGGGAGTGAAGTGGCGTGATCTCAGCTCACTACAACCTCCATCTCCCTGGTTCAAGCGATTCTCCTGCTTCAGCCTCCCAAGTAGCTGGGATTACAGGCACTTGCCACCACGCCCAGCTAATTTTTGTATTTTTAGTGGAGATGAGGTTTCACCATGTTGGCCAGGCTGGTCTCAAACTCCTGACCTCAGGTGATCCACTTGCCTCAGCCTCCCAAAGTGCTGAGATTACAGAATTGAGCCACCGCGCCCAGCCTTTCCATGAGTATTAATCTCCTTTTTTGTAACAGATCTCCTAGTGGGTGCTGCATTAAACAGAGCTGAACAAATAACCCTATCTGCCTGAAGCAGGGTGGGAGACAAGAAACAAGATATAAGTAGAATATGCAGTGTGTCGGGTGGTGCTTAGTCCTAAGGAGAGAGAGAGAAAGCTGGGAAGGAGTGGAGAGGCCTGGGCTGTGTTTGTCTCTGCGAGCACCTGTTTATGTCTCTGAAGTGTTATCTCTGAGGATTTGTGTGTCTGCCTGGGTGTGTCCACCTATATGTGCAGTGACAAAATGTGAGTGATTTTGTATGTCTGATGGGGAGACAGAGGCTATGTTTGTATGCCCTTTAAAATCTGGAATGCTTTTATTTCATTTTCTTGCCTGATTGCCCTGCTAGCACCTCTCTTAGCATGTTGAATAGCTGTGTCAAAAACAGACATGCTTGTCTTGTATTTGATCTTAGGGGGAAATATTCAGTGTCACCATCAGTATGATGTCATAGTGAGGTTTTCTTGGATACCTTATTTCAGGTTAAAGAAGTTCGCTTCCATTTCCAGTTTACTGAGTGTTTTCATGGTGGAAGAGGTATTGAAAGAATATCGACCTTTGTCAAATGTTTTTGATACTGATTCTGTTAATATTGTGAATTTCAAATGTGAAAACAATTTTGCTTTTCTGGGCTACATCTCACTTGAGTATGGGATTTTTTTTTTTTTTTTTTTTTTGAGACGGAGTCTCGCTCTGTAGCCCAGGCTGAAGTGCAGTGGTGTGATCTTGGCTCACTGCAACCTCCACTTCTTGGGTCCCAGTTCAAGCAATTCTCCTGCCTCAGCCTCCTGAGTAGCTGGGATTACAGGCATGCACCATCATGCCCAGCTAATTTTTGTATTTTTAGTAGAGATGGGGTTTCAGCATGTTGGCCAGGCTGGTCTTGAAATCCTGACCTCGTGATCTGCCTGCCTTGGCCTCCCAAAATGCTGGGATTACAGGCGTGAGCCACTGCGCCCAGCCTTTTTAAAAATCTTTTTGGTAACAGTCATTCTAGCAGGTGTGAAGTGTTGTCTCATTGAGGTTTTGGTTTGCATTTCCCTAATGATTCAGGATGTTAAACATTTTTTCATGAATGTCTTTGTCATTTATGTGTGTTCTTTAAGAAATGTCTGTTTAGATACTTTGCCCACTTAAAAAATTGGAGGCCAGGCCCAGTGGCTTATGCCTGTAATCTCAGCACTTTGGGAGTCTGAGGCAGGTGGATTGCATGAGGTCGGGAGTTTGAGACCAGCCTGTGCAACATGGCAAAACCTCATCTCTATCAAATATACAAAAAAATTAGCTGAGCATGGTGGCCCATACCTGTGGTCCCAGCTACTCCCAGCTGAGGTGGGAGGATAGCTTGAGATTGGGAGGCAGAGGTTGCAGTGAGCCAAGATTACACCACTGCACTCCAACGTGGGTGTTAGAGTGAGACTCAGTCTCAAAAATAAATAAATGAATAAATAAATAAGTAAAATTTAAAATTGGATTGTTTTCTTGCTATTGAGCTGTTTGAATTCTTTATATATTTTGGATTTTAACACCGTATCAGATATATCATTTGCAAGTATTTTCTCCCACTCCGTGTGTTGCCTGCCCTTCCACTCTGTTAGTTGTGTCCTTTGCTGTGCTAAAAAGCTTTTTAGTTTGACATCCACATCCACAATGGTGCTGTCAAAAACAGCTACATGGGAACTTGTTTATGTACTCTTTCTGCAGTGTCTGCTTTCACCCAGAACTCTTTTGTGAGATTAAGCACCTTCCTTACATCAGGAAGATTGTGGGCCTTTCCTGTTATTCACAGCTGAATGTAGTCCCTGAGTTAGGTTTCATTGTATGTGATCAAACATAGTATGCCTTATTTCCTCAAGCAACATTTTTGGACGTGTTTCTTATAAATAGTTTACTAACTGGTTTCGAACAGCATGTATGCTAACAAATGTTAATGTCTTTTTCATTTGCTGCTAAGTTATATCAAAATATTCCATTGCAGGCCAGGCGCGGTGGCTCACGCTTGTAATCCCAGCACTTTGGGAGGCTGAGGCGGGCAGATTACGAGGTCAGGAGATCGAGACCATCCTGGCTAACACGGTGAAACCCCGTCTCTACTAAAAATACAAAAAAAAATTAGCTGGGCGTGGTGGCGGGCACCTGTAGTCCCAGCTACTCGGGAGGCTGAGGCAGGAGAATGGTGTGAACCCGGGAGGTGGAGCTTGCAGTGAGCCGAGATCATGCCACTGCACCCCAGCCTGGGCAACGAGCGAGACTCTGTCTCAAAAAAAAAAAAAAGAAATTCCATTGCAATCATGGATCAGATCAACCTTATAATAAACTTTATAATTTTGTGGTGTTATTTGTTAAATATCGTGAATCGAGCCGGGCGTAGTGACTCACGCCTGTAATCCCAGTGCTTTGGGAGGCCAAGGTGGGTGGATCACAAGGTTAGGAGATCGAGACCATCCTGGCTAACTTGGTGAAACCCTGTCTCTACTAAAAATACAAAAATTAGCCGGGCGTGATGGCAGGCACCTGTAGTCCCAGCTACTCGGAGGCTAAGGCAGGAGAATGGTGTGAACCTAGGAGGTGGAGCTTGCAGTGAGCTGTGATCGTGCCACTGCACTCCAGCCTGGGTGACAGAGTGAGACTCCGTCTCACACACACACAAAAAAATTGTGAATCAATATTCTGTGCATACAATTTTAGGTGTGTTTTTTTTCACATAAATTGTCATGCTCATGTAGTCACAGTTTGTATCACAAGAATTACTTCTCATTCACTTATGATACCAAAAGTTAAATCAAGCTTTTAACCTTTTCCCAAAGATCATAAGGACCATACCTCTTGTCAAAGAAGGTATAAAAAAAAGTCATAAATACGATAGCAAACCATATGTGACTGTGTGGTGTATCAGTAGGAGAGAGCTCAAAAGAATTTCTTTTTTTTTCTTTTTTTTTTGGAGATGGAGTCTCGCTTGTCACCCAGGCTAGAGTACAATGGCACAATCTGGGCTCACTGCAACCTCTGCTTCCCAGGTTCAAGCAATTCTCCTGCCTCAGCCTCCGGGGTAGCTGGGATTACAGGCACAGATCACCATGCCTGGGTAATTTTTGTGTGTTTTATAGAGACGAGATTTCTCCATGTTGGCCAGGGTGGTCTCGAACTCCTGACCTCAGGTGATCTGCCAGCCTTGGCCTCCCAAATTGCTGGGATTACAGGCATGAGCCACCACACCTGGCCCCAAAGAATTTCTTATAGGACTTCTGCTTGCTTTAGGTGTATCGATTGCTATTCAAAGAAGCAAGAAACTTCTCTGGATTGTATACTGTAAAGAAGCAAGGTTATTTTTGGCCTTAGTTATTGTGATAGTTCTTACCTAGAAGTAAAAAAGATGGAGTGGTGCTAAATTTATTACCTAAACACTGAAATATTTCTTTTGATGAATTAGACATGGCTTCCCATAACATACCTCAGTTGAAATACATAAATTCTAACTATTGATAATTTTTTTTGTTTGTTTGTTTGTTTGGAGACGGAGTCTGGCTCTGTCATCCACGCTGGAGTGCAGTGGCGCAATCTCAGCTCACTGCAAGCTCCGCCTCCTGGGTTCACACCATTCTCCTGCCTTAGCTTCCTGAGTAGCTGGGACTACAGGTGCCTGCCACTACGTCCGGCTAATTTTTTGTATTTTTAGTAGAGACGAGGTTTCACCACGTTAGCCAGGATGGTCTTGATCCCCTGACCTCGTGATCCACCTGCCTCGGCCTCCCAAAGTACTGGGATTACAGGCATGAGCCACAGCGCCCGGTCAACTACTCATAATTTTTAAAAGTCTCCATTATTAGTCAAATTAGGCTAATAGCTCTAGCAAAGTTGTGAGAATATAAACCTAGCAAGGGAGAGAGACATGATCACTATTCTAATCAAGCCTCTCTTGCTTAGGTGATACGTTCTTGATGCTAATTTTTCAATATGCCTCATATGCCAGAACTGTAGACTCAAAACGTCTAGAATTAAGCACAAATGATGCAGGCACTCAAGGCTCTGATACAGGAACACGAAGTGAATAAATTATTGAAATCCTGGTGCTTATATTTTTGTGAGAAAGGAGAGGGGTTGAAAAAAATGGTAAGACTGGTTTATAAGAAGGAAATAAGCACTTTGAAGGAAAGTAAATGATAGTATGAGATAATACGGAAGCTGAGGGTATGTGTATATGAGGGTGGCGACATCAGTGAGTGAAGAAATGTCACCATTGGTCACTTATATTTCTACCTCTACTACGCCTTCAGCACTATTCAGGAACTGCTTAAGTGTGGATGTAGATAGTGCATAGCAATATAGACAGTCCTGCCTTTTTGAGGTTAACAATAATGATTCCCCATAAACATATAGGTATGGTTTATCATCATTTTTGCATTGGTTAAAAGTTTTAGTGCAATATGTGATCTTGACTTTGGACATGGGCATCTGGAACCTGGAGGTAGGTGCACCACTGCATAGGGTGTGTGCTAGAACCATGTCAGATCCCTGTTGAGACATCTTACGTGTTCTGCCCCTCAAGCCACAGGGGGCGGAGCCTGAAGTTATATCCAGTTAGGGACGCCAGGATGGCTTCTTACTTATTGACCAATCAGGCGCTTCTCAGAGCCCTGTCTGCCCCCAACCTTACCCCACCCTGTATGATCTTGTGAATTTTCTTTTCTTGCGCCGGCTGCATTACCTTTCTCTTCTGGCTCCTGGCTTCACTGCCTTGGCTCTGTGCTCTGCGCTGGCCGTGGCAGCCGGAGGGAGGACCCAGGAGACCCCGCAAGATGGGAAATGGCGAGTATGGGAAATGGCAAGTGTGCAGGGGCCCAGGGTCCAACATGGCTGGAGGGGCCCAGGCCTCTTCGCCGTCAGCATCCAATTTTGTTTCCTCTGAGTTGCTCAAATGTGTGGGAAGCAGGGTGTGAAATCCACCTCCGAGCTCCCCACCCCCAGCCTAACTCTCCTTGATCTGGCAGCAAACTCCTAAATTGTAGGTATAATTTCCGCAGTCCCCAACACCAACCTCTGTTCTTGAATGCACAGTGTTATCAACTATTTGTCTGGTTTATTATTATTATTATTATTATTATTATTTTTTTTTTTTTTTTGAGACGGAGTCTTGCTCTGTCACCCAGGCTGGAGTGCAGTGGCCAGATCTCAGCTCACTGCAAGCTCCGCCTCCCGGGTTCACGCCATTCTCCTGCCTCAGCCTCCCCAGTAGCTGGGACTACAGGCGCCTGCCACCTCGCCCGGCTAGGTTTTTGTATTTTTAGTAGAGACGGGGTTTCACTGTGTTAGCCAGGATGGTCTCGATCTCCTGACCTCGTGATCCGCCCGTCTCAGCCTCCCAAAGTGCTGGGATTACAGGCTTGAGCCACCGCGCCCGGCCCTTTTATTATTATTTTTAGATGGAGTCTCACTCTGTCGCCCAGGCTGCAGTGCCGCAATCTCTGCTCACTGCAACCTCCGCCTCCTGAGTTCAAGTGATTTTCCTGCCTCAGCCTCCCCAATAGCTGGGATTACAGGTGCCTGCCACCACGCCCAGCTAATTTTTTTTTGTTTTGTTTTGTTTTGTTTTGTTTTTTGGAGACGGAGTCTCACTGAGTCGCCCAGGCTAGAGGGCAGAGGCGCGAGCTCAGCTTACTACAAGCTCCGCCTCCCGAGTTCTCGCCATTCTCTTGCCTCAGCCTCCAGAGTAGCTGGGACTACAGGCGCCCGCCACTGCGCCTGGCTAATTTTTTTTTTTGTATTTTTAGTGGAGACGGGGTTTCACCGTGTTAGCCAGGATGGTCTCGATCTCCTGACCTCGTGATCCGCCCGTCTCGGCCTCCCAAAGTGCTGGAATTACAGGCGTGAACCACCACACCAAGGTATTTGTCATTCGTCTCCTTTAGAGACAGGTGTCATATTTTAAGTTTATCATTTTTACAGAAAGCAGTGGATGACTGTTTTATAAAGATTTCTTTTGTGTTTGTGACCTTTTTGCCTGAGAGGTAAGCAGAGAATAACCACCTGAAACTCCATTGTTGAAAACCTTTGTGTCTCTCCTTTATCTTCCCCAAGTGCAAACCCTTATCAGAATGCCTTGGCATTGAGGTTCCCCTTTGGAAACTTTGCAGGGTTGATTGTCCTCAGCCTGCCCTCTCTTCTCCTGGTCCTGGGGTTCAGAACTGACTGGGGCTGCCCCAAGAAGGCCATAGCTTCCATGTCTCTTGAAGGGTCTAGTGAGTATCAGTTCATGTGGCCCCTCATGAGCTGGATACCCGCTGGATGCGTTGGGCCTGGAAGCAGTGACATGGTTTACCCTTCCTCTGAAAAGCTCACCCGTTGGGACACTCAGCTTGTTTTTCTCCAGCCCCAGTTTTCATTCTTTGGAGACACGTTTGTGGTCAGCTAATTGGATGGAGATATTGAGGGGAAAGACAGAAAATGATTCTTGCCCTCTGGATTCTTTCAGAGTACTTGAAGCGAGAAAAATGATCCTAAAAGACAAAGAAAACCCACCTCTGCCAGGTTATGCAAGAACTTGAAAAGCAAAATGCACTTAGGCATGGGGGTGGGGGCACAATCCACTGTCTCTGGGAAGGGTCAGTGAGCAGCACCAGGATGGGGGTTGGGGAGATGTCCCATGTGATAGGATGACCTGACTGGGCAGTTAAGTCAGATTTCTCTGTTCCAGGTCAGCAGTGGCTTTCCCTGATTTTGTCACATGAAGAAGATTTGTTTACTTACTTCATCATGTAAAATGTATTTTACCATTAAAGCTTGAAAGTTAGGCTAAAATATTTCCAAAGAGATAAGAGGTGGATCTCAGAAAAATAAATATCTACCCTTATATTTGTTAAAAATTTGTATTTAATTTTTTCCCCCCAGAAAAATATGCAGTAAGTTTCTCAGTCTGTTCTTTTTTGTGATTTTGTTGTTGTTTTTGTTTATTTGTTTGAGACACAGTCTGGCTCCAGGCTGGAGTTCAGTGGCACAATCATGGCTCACTGCAGCCTCCACCTCCCTGGTTCAAGCAGTCCTCCCACCTCAGCCTCCTGAGTAGCTAGGACCATAGGTGCAGACTACACGACTGGCTAATTTTTTGTAGAGGTAGGGTTTCACCATGTTGCCCAGGCTGGTCTCAAACTCCTAAGCTCAAGTGATCCTCCTACCTTGGCCTCCCAAAGTACTGGGATTTTAGGCGTGAGCCACCGCTCCCAGCCCCTTTTTTGTGATTTCAAATAGAATCCTAGAGTTTAGCCTTGAGAAGGCTACAGAGAGAAAAAGCTCAGAGAAATAGGGAGAATCACTCTTCATTATGGCTTCACATAACTGAATCTATCTATGTATCTATGTATGTATGTATCTATCTATCTATTTTGAGACAGGGTCTTCCTCTTTTGCCCAAGTTGGAGTGCAATGGCACCCATCATAGCTTGCTGCATTCTCATACTCCTGGGCTCAAGCAGTCCTCTCACCTCAGCCTCCTGAGTAGCTGGGACTACAGGCGTGCACCAGCACTGCTGGCTGATTTTTAAAATTTTTTTGTAGAGACGGAGGTTCTCACTGCATTGCCCAAACTGATCTTGAACTCCTGGGCTCAAACAGTCCTTCTGCCTCAACCTCCCAACATGATGGAATTACAGGTATAATCCAGTTCACCTGGCCACTGAATACATTTTGATGAGAAAATAGGTAGATAAATTGGTGAATTCACCAATTTATTTTTACCAATTTAGTGAAGATTCACGAAGCTGGGTGCGGTGACTCACGCCTGTAATCCCAGCACTTTGGGAGGCCGAGGCTGGCAGATCACTTGAGGTCAGGAGTTTGAGACCAGCCTGGCCAACATGGTGAAACCCCATCTCTATTTAAAAATACAAAAATTGGCTGGGTGCGGTGGCTCAAGCCTGTAATCCCAGCACTTTGGGAGGCCGAGACGGGCGGATCAGAAGGTCAGGAGATCGAGACCATCCTGGTTAACACGGTGAAACCCCGTCTCTACTACAAAACAAAAAACTAGCCGGGTGAGGTGGCAGGCACCTGTAGTCCCAGCTACTCGGGAGGCTGAGCCAGGAGAATGGCGTAAACCCGGGAGGCGGAGCTTGCAGTGAGCTGAGATCTGGCCACTGCACTCCAGCCTAGGCGACAGAGCTAGACTCCGTCTCAAAAAAAAAAAAAAAATACAAAAATTAGCTGAGTGTGGTGGCACATGCCTGTACTCCCACCTCCTCAGGAGGTTGAGGCGGGATAATTGCTTGAGCCTGGGAGGCAGAGGTTGCAGTGACCCAAGACCCTGCCACTGCACTCCAGCCTGGGCGACCAAGCAAGACTCCATCAAAAAAAAAAAAAAAAAAAAAGCCGGGCACGGGCCTGGTGGCTCACGTCTGTAATCCCAACACTTTGGGAGTCCAAGGTGGGCGGATCACGAGGTCAGGAGATCGAGACCATCCTGGCTAACACGAAACTCCGTCTCTACTAAAAAATACAAAAAATTAGCTGGGTGTGGTGGCGGGCACCTGTAGTCCCCAGCTACTCGGGAAGCTGAGGCAGGAGAATGGCTTGAACTCGGGAGGCGGAGCTTGCAGTGGGCCGAGATTGCACCACTGCACTCCCGCCTGGGCGACTGAGAGCCAGACTCCATCTCAAAAAAAAAAAAAGATGGTAAAAAATCCTTCATTTAGTACTTAATTATATTTGATCTGCAGGATAGGTATGAGCTTGTGAGTATTCTCTCTTAGTGTAATAACAGAAGATGGGATTAATTTTCCCAGTGACCAATTGTGAGAACACATGTGAAATGCTTCCTAGAGTGTTTCTGGGGGCTCATCAGGTGGGCAGTATGGGTTACGCGTGTAACAAAATCTCAAACTCTCGGAAGGTGGGAGACCAGAAATTTTCGTATTTTTTCCATAAAAAGTTTAGGCACTAAGCTACTCTTTTTTTTTTTTTTTTTTTTTTTGAGACGGAGTCTTGCTCTGTCGCCCAGGCTGGAGTGCAGTGGCCGGATCTCAGCTCACTGCAAGCTCCGCCTCCTGGGTTCACGCCATTCTCCTGCCTCAGCCTCCCGAGTAGCTGGGACTACAGGCGCCCACCACCTCGCCCGGCTAGTTTTTTGTATTTTTTAGTAGAGACGGGGTTTCACCGTGTTAGGCAGGATGGTCTCGATCTCCTGACGTTGTGATCCACCCGTCTCGGCCTCCCAAAGTGCTGGGATTACAGGCTTGAGCCACCGCGCCCGGCCAGCTACTCTTATATAGGTCATTGGGCTCCTTCCCCAAATCCATTTGCCAGATACCAGGAATGGATGTGATGCAGGACAGGTGTGCCCTAAAATTGGAGCTTATCCCAGGATGGTTTCTGGCTTTGCCCAGGGAAGAATTCAAGGGCAGGCCAATGGTGTTAGATAGCAGTCCTTTATTTAACAGTACTGGTCTTTGTGGATCAGTGCTAACTCATAGGCAGTACACCCAGAGTCAGCAACATATGGGCTCTTGGCAACTATGTTTATACCCACTTCCAATTATATGCAAATTAAGGGGTGGGTTATTTAAAACTTTCTAAGGAAGGAGTGATAACTTGGTCATTGCCATGGCATTTGTAAACTGTCATAGCATTGGTGGGAGTGTTTTATGCTAATGAGCAGCGAGAGCCTCTAGAGATCTCCATTCTCGTCATCTGGTTTTGGCCACTTTCTTTACTTTAACCTTCCTGCGCCAGATCCTCTTTTGGTCAGTAGGGTTGTGATCAGAAAACAAGTCCTGTTGGTCTCCTACCTCAGATGAACGTCGTCAGGAGTGAGGAGCCTTTTTTTTAAGGGTAAGCAGTCTCAGGACTGCTAGTATAAACTCTTGTCCTCGCTAGGTGGTAGGACTTTGTTATGACAGGTTCTCCAGGTCCACTGTACGAGCAGACATTCGATGTGACTCAGGCAGCATGTATTACTCCTTGGAACCACCACCAAGAAAGATATCAGACACTGCTATTGCTCTACCCAATAGTTCAATACTAGTATGAGAGTTGCTGTGTGGAAGGAAGTGAGTATGCTGACCAAACAGTGGAGTAAATGTTTGGAGGCCCCTGAAACGTGAACTTCTTATGAATTGAGTAAAGTTCCCCAGCCCTGTCTGTCTCACCCGTTCTCCTCTCCACATGTGGGATGTTTCAGGACTCGGTGGCCTTTGAGGATGTAGATGTGAACTTCACCCAGGAGGAGTGGGCTTTGCTGGATCCTTCCCAGAAGAATCTCTACAGAGATGTGATGTGGGAAACCATGAGGAATCTGGCCTCTATAGGTAAGGATTATATACTTCCATCACTTAGTCAATTAGAGAAGAAGTGTTTCTTGTGCAGTGACGCTGTTCCATGGTTTGTATCATGGAGGAAGAATACTTGGGGGGCTAAAACAGGCATAGTCACAGGGTAACATGAACCTAGAATCTAATAATTTTTCTATAATTTTGCACTAATTCAGAATTTTTCTGGGTCTCTGTTTTAGGGAAAAAATGGAAGGACAAGAACATTAAAGATCACTACAAACACCGAAGGAGAAATCTAAGGTAATCTGTACTCAGAGAAAGCAAATTCCCTTGAAAGTATCTCAGCATGTCATGAAATTTTAAAAACAGGCAAACATAACTGATAAGCCAAGCTTCAAATTGATTTATTTTTAGAATAATTTCCCCAAATACATATTCTTCAGTGTAAACAGATGTTCAGTTTTTATAAAAACGTTCATTTGCTGGGCGCGGTGGCTCACGCCTGTAATCCCAGCACTTTGGGAGGCCGAGGCGGGCGGATCACAAGGTCAGGAGATCGAGACCACGGTGAAACCTCGTCTCTACTAAAAATACAAAAAATTAGCCGGGCGCGGTTGTGGGCGCCTGTAGTCCCAGCTACTCGGGAGGCTGAGGCAGGAGAATGGCAGGAACCCGGGAGGCGGAGCTTGCAGTGAGCTGAGATCCGGCCACTGCACTCCAGCCTGGGCGACAGAGCAAGACTCCGTCTCAAAAAAAAATAAAAAAAAATAAAAAATAAAAAATAAAAAATAAAAACGTTCATTTGGCAAGAGAATTAAGAAAGTCTATTTAGGAGTATCACTGTTTGAGTGATAGTTGTGGCCAAGCCCATTGCAGAGCATTGAATCCATTCATACTCAAATCAGACTTGGCATCAAGTCTACGCTTTACCTGATAATATTGAAAATGCAAGTTTAATAGCTATTAATATAAAACGGTTAACAAATCCTTAGTAACGTCCTTCTCATTTTTTACAGAATTCATATGTTAGAAAGATTCTATCAAAGTAAAGATGGTAGTCAGCGTGGAGGAATTTTTAGCCAGTTTGCAAATCAGAATCTGAGCAAGAAAATTCCTGGAGTGAAACTCTGTGAAAGCTTTGTATATGGAGAAGTCAGCATGGGTCACTCATCCCTTAATAGACACATCAGAGATCACAGCGGACATGAACCAAAGGAGTATCAGGAATATGGAGAGAAGCCAGATACACGTAACCAATGTTGGAAACCCTTCAGTTCTCACCACTCCTTTCGAACACATGAGATAATTCACACTGGAGAGAAACTCTATGATTGTAAGGAATGTGGAAAAACCTTCTTTTCTCTCAAAAGAATTAGAAGACACATTATCACACACAGTGGATATACACCATATAAATGTAAGGTGTGTGGGAAAGCATTTGATTATCCCAGTAGATTTCGAACACATGAAAGAAGTCACACTGGAGAGAAACCCTATGAATGTAAGGAATGTGGAAAAGCCTTCACTTGTATCACAAGTGTTCGAAGACACATGATAAAGCACACGGGAGATGGGCCTTATAAATGTCAGGTATGTGGGAAACCCTTTCATTCTCTGAGTTCATTTCAAGTACATGAAAGAATTCACACTGGAGAGAAGCCCTTTAAATGTAAGCAATGTGGTAAAGCCTTCAGTTGTTCCCCAACCTTAAGAATACATGAAAGAACCCATACTGGAGAGAAACCTTATGAATGCAAGCAGTGTGGGAAGGCCTTCAGTTATCTCCCCTCCCTTCGACTACATGAAAGAATTCACACTGGCGAGAAGCCCTTTGTATGTAAACAATGTGGTAAAGCCTTTAGATCCGCCAGTACTTTTCAAATACATGAAAGGACTCACACTGGAGAAAAACCCTATGAATGTAAGGAATGTGGGGAAGCATTCAGCTGCATCCCCAGTATGCGAAGACACATGATAAAGCATACTGGAGAAGGACCTTACAAATGTAAGGTATGTGGGAAACCCTTTCATTCTCTGAGTCCATTTCGAATACATGAAAGAACTCACACTGGAGAGAAACCCTATGTATGTAAACATTGTGGTAAAGCTTTCGTTTCTTCGACATCAATTCGAATACATGAAAGAACTCATACTGGAGAGAAACCCTATGAGTGTAAGCAATGTGGGAAAGCCTTCAGTTATCTCAACTCCTTTCGAACACATGAAATGATTCACACTGGTGAGAAACCCTTTGAATGTAAGCGATGTGGTAAAGCCTTTAGATCTTCTAGTTCCTTTCGACTACATGAAAGGACTCACACTGGACAGAAACCCTATCATTGTAAGGAATGTGGGAAAGCCTATTCTTGCCGTGCCAGCTTTCAGAGACACATGTTAACACACGCTGAAGATGGACCACCTTATAAATGCATGTGGGAAAGCCTTTAATGCTCTGGGTTCATGTCAGATACATTAAAATACTCACTGAAGAGAAGCCCTATGAATGTAAGTAATGTGGGAAAGCATGAAATTCTGTTGGTGCCTTTTTTAATACATGAAAGAAAGAATTCTGGAGAGAAGCCATATAAATGTAAGTAACATGGGAAAGCTTTCAATCATTTTAGTTCCTTTCAAATACAGGAAATAACTCATCACGGAGAAGACCGAACAAATGCTTTTTCGAAGGGAACCCGTATTTGAGAGAAATCCTGTGTAAAGAGTGTAGGAAAGGTTTTATCATCATACAATCCTGTCACACATTGAATGCATAGTGGAGAGAACCCTGGTAAATGTAAAGAGTGTGGGAGAGCCTTTAGTCATTTTAGTTCCACTTGAAGCCATGAAAGAACACACAGAGGAGAGAAAGCTCTTGAATATAAGCAATGTCCAAACGTTTTTAACCAGCCTACATTTTCAACAACATGTAAGAATGCACTCTGGATCAAAACACTATAAATGTGAAAACCACGAGGAAGGTTTTCCATTATAATATACTTTTAAAGTCATTTGAGGGCTCTGTGGCTTCGTGGATTAAAGTACTTGTCTGGCAAACAGGAGATGCTGGGTTTCAATCCCAGCAGGGCCTCATTAGTTGAGGTATTGAATTTGAACGGGTGTTTCGGCTCTGGCTGGGTGTGGTGGCTCACACCTGTAATCCCAGCACTTTGGGAGGCTGAGGCAGGAGGATCACTTGAGGTCAGGAGTTTGAGATGGAGTTTCAAGTGTGCAAAACATAGCAAGACCTCATCTCAAAAAAAAAAAAGTCATTCAAAGACTTATAATATAGCAAAATCCTATAAATGTAAGTACTTCAAAAAGCCTAATGCATAGCAGGTCATGTAGTCTCTAGAAAATACATACTAACCTGATGGAAATGTAGAAGCTATATGTATATTTTGTTAATTAGTAGCTCATATTTAAAATAGTTCTCTATGGATTTCAAATGCTTAATCTCACAAATAAATGTTAAGTTGACATAATCCTGTAAGTAATCTGAAAGCAATAGTGCATGAATTTCATAGGTAGTGTTGTTTTAGGTCAGTAATTAAAATATTTGTCTTTCCATTTTGAAATGTGTTTAATCCAACGATGAATTTAAATGTGTTTCTTATATTCAGGTCTGTTAAATTGTATATGGTTGCTTAATTGTTCTGTGATTGAGGACCACTGAAAAATAAGTCTTAATAAATGTTAGTATGAACCTACTTGCTTCATTTAGCAGGTTCTTGATTCCCTTCCCACATTATATATATTCCATCATATTTATTGGAACAATTCCTTTTTTTTCCTTTTTTCTTCTTTTTTCTTTTTGAGACAGGGTCTCGCTCTATGCTCTGTTGCCCAAGCTGGAGTACAGTGGTGTGATCTCGGCTCACTGCAACCTCTGCCTTCTGGGTTCAAGTGATTATCCCACCTCAGCCTCCTAAGAAGCTGGGACTACAGCCATGTGCCACCACACCTGGCTAATTTTTTGTGTTTTTAGTAGAGATGGGGTTTCACCATGTTGGCCAGGCTGGTCTTAAACTCCTGACCTCGAGTGATCCACCTGCCTCAGCCTCCTAAAGTGCTGGGATTACATGTGTGAGCCATCACACTTAGCCCATTTTTTTTTTCTTGGCTCAAAGAATTTTATTTTCGTTCCTATTAAAGAGTTGGTATTCATTCTAAATATGTAAAGTTTATCATAGACTGTAGTCTCGTGAATTATTATTTTAACCTGTTGTTCTTTACTCCTTGTTATTTATTCTGGCTGTTCTTTGTATAATTGATTTTGGGATAAGGAGACAGCTATGATAGGATAATAAAATCTAGAATGGGAGATGCCTTTCATGAATTGTGTCATGTCAATCTGGGTAATGGAAACTAAACTTTTCAGACTTCATTTCTTTCTTTTTTTCTTTCTTTCTGAAATGGGGTCTCACTCTGTCACCCAGGCTGGAGTGCAATGGCACAATTGTGGCTCACTGTAACCTCAAACTCTTGAGCTCAGATAGTCTTCCAACCTCAGCCTCCCAAATGGCTGGAACTATAGGTATGTGCCACCAAGCCCAGCTAATGTTTTTGTTTTTGGTTTTTAATCTTTTTTAAGTAGAGAT
This sequence comes from Papio anubis, assembly GCF_008728515.1. Taxonomy (NCBI): domain Eukaryota; kingdom Metazoa; phylum Chordata; class Mammalia; order Primates; family Cercopithecidae; genus Papio; species Papio anubis. Next base: position 39,722,442 of record NC_044995.1, on the reverse strand, counting down.
GGTGTCTTGCTGTGTTGCCCAGACTGGTCTCAAACTCCTGGCCTCAAGTCACCCTCTAGCCTCAGCCTCTTAAAGCACTAGGATTACAGGCATAAGCCACTGTGCCTGGCCCAGAATTTATTTCTTTTATGGTTACATGTAGAGTGCATCAAAGCCTAAATTCCCAGAAGGTTAGATTGCAGAAGTGAAGAAGGCATTAGTCAGATTTTGGAGGCATCATACGGAGAGACAGATTCATATGGGCTGTTTGGACATGGTCATCTAGCCCATTTTCCTGATTCTTTGCCCTGCCAATCAAGAGTATCCTCAGCCGGATGTGGTGGCTCACACCTGTAATTCTAGCACTTTGGGAGGCCAAAGCGGGCGGATCACCTGAGATCAGGAGTTTGAGACTAGTGTGGTCAACATGGTGAAACCCTGTCTCTACTAAAAATACAAAAATTAGGCCGGGCGCGGTGGCTCAAGCCTGTAATCCCAGCACTTTGGGAGGCCGAGACGGGCGGATCACAAGGTCAGGAGATCGAGACCATCCTGGCTAACACGGCGAAACCCCGTCTCTACTAAAAACACAAAAAATTAGCCGGGCGAGGTGGCGGCGCCTGTGGTCCCAGCTACTCGGGAGGCTGAGGCAGGAGAATAGCGGGAACCCGGGAGGCGGAGCTTGCAGTGAGCTGAGATCTGGCCACTGCACTCCAGCCTGGGCGACAGAGCAAGACTCCGTCTCAAAAAAAAAAAAAAAAAATACAAAAATTAGCTGGGTGTGGTATCGCATGCTTATAGTCCCAGCTGAGGCAGAAGAATTGCTTGAGCCGGGGAGGTGAAGGTTGCAGTGAGCCAAGATCACGCCACTGCACTCCAACCTGGGTGACAAGAGTACAGAATGAGATCCTGTCTCAAAAAAAAAAAAAAGAAAAAAAGAGTATTCTCTAATCCACCACCAGCCACTTCACCTCCATGTTCTCAAAGTTATAGATTTCCATAGACGTTCTTACAAGCTTCATATTCAAGATTCAGCTGCCATTTGGATATCCCTGAAAGCCCTGATGTATCTGCCAAGTAATCAGTTTATATTGTCATTGTTGGGAATAGTCTGATGATCTGACTTGGTTCCTGTACGGTCCAGTTTGTACATAAACATTTTTGTCCATAGGGATAGTGAGTGTTACTGATGCAGGTTGAGATCTACAATGGCACTATCCAAAAACAAAACCAAAAACCCTACATGAAGCTTGTTCCTCTGCCGCATTATGCAGAGATGGGTCTCACCCCATTCTTTCATGTGAGAATAAGCACCTTATTCATTACAGAAACATTGTGGGTGTGTCCTGTTATAGCTGAATGTAGTCCCTCAGTTTATTTTGAATTATGTTTGATTATATGTGATTACAAACAATATACAAGTCTTCCTCAAACAAAAGTTCTCACACATTTCTTAGAAATATTAACAGTGTGCAAACAACTTGCTTACTGTCTAGTGAGTTTTGTATTTATTGAGAATATATATTAAAATACCCATTCCAATCATGGATCATATAAACTTTATAATTAAGCTCTTTGTCCAACATTGTGAGTCAACATTACTGTGAGCTTACAACTTCAGGCCTCTTTTTTCTCATAAATTTTAGTTTTCATGCTTATTCGATTACAACTTTTATGATGATAGTAGTTTTTCATATGCATAATACCAAAAGTCAAATCATGTTGTGAGTGATTTCTTTCCAACGACTATCAGGAACGTACCTGTTGTCAAACAGGATGTAATAAATTGTGGTAATACTACCACAGGCCGGGCACGGTGGCTCACACCTGTAATACCAGCATTTTGGGCGGCCGATGCAGGCAGATCACTTGAGACCAGGAATTGGAGACCAGCCTGGACAACATAGCAACAACCTGTCTCTACTAAAAATACAAAAATTAGCCTGGTGTGGTGGCGCACATCTGTAATCCCAGCTACTTGGGAGTGGAGGTTGCAGTGAGCCCAGCGCACCACTGTACTCCAGCCTGGGCAACAGAGTGAGACTGTCTCAAAAAAAAAAAAAAAAAAAAATACCACCACAAAACAGTAATGACTGTGAGGTGTATCAATAAGAGGGTAGTTAAAAGAATTTATTGCAGGATTTATGCTGCTTTTAGGTTGTTTGACTCCTACTTAAGGAAGCAAAAAATTTCTCTGATGGAGTGAAGAGGTGAACTTAATTCTACCCTGGGTAATTTTTTTTTTTTGAGACAGAGTCTCACTCTGTCACCCAGGCTGGAGTGCAGTGGCGCGATCTCGGCTCACTGCAACCTCCACTTCCCCAGTTCAAGTGATTCTCCTGCCGCAGCCTCCAGTGACAGGACAAGACTTTGTCTCAAAAAAACCCCAAAAAACTGCAACAAAAAAACCTTTCAGAATACTTCCTGAAGGATTTGCCAGAGCCTGTTTTACAGCTAACTCTTTTTCTGGAGGTGGAGGGGACGTGGTCTTGCTCTGGAGTAGCTTGGATTACAGGTATGTGCCACCACACCTGGCTAATTTTTGTATTTTGGGTCAAGATGGGTTTTGCCATGTTGGCCAGGCTGGTCTCAAACTCCTAGGGTGAAGTGATCGGCCCACCTCGGCCTTCCAAAGTGCTGGGATTACAGGAGTGAGCCACAGCACCCAGCTGAATATACATTTTTCTAAGGAAGATAAACAACTGAGCAAGGGGACCTGAAAAGATGCTGGACATCATTAAGTAAATGCTAAACAAAAAGGCAATGAAATGCCACTTCAAACCCACTAGGATGGGTAGAATGAAAAAGAGATAACACATGTCAAGGATATGGAGAATTTGGAACCCTTGTACACTGCTGGTGAGAATGGAAAATAGAGCAGCCACTTTGTTTTTTTGTTTGTGGTTTTTAATGTTTTCTTTTTTAAGAGATGGGGTTTTGCTCTGTAGCCCAGGCTGTCATGGCTCACTGCACTCTCAAACTTCTGGATTCAAGCAGTCCTCCCATCTCAGCCACCCAAGTAGCTGAGAACACAGGTGTGTACCACCATGCCCAATTAATTTTTTTTTTTCCAGAGATGGGGTTTTGCTCTTTTGTCAGGGCTGGTCATGAACTTCTGGGCTCAAGCTATCCTCCTGCCTTGGCCTCCCAAAATGCTGGGATTATAGGCATGAGCCACCGTGCCCTGCCAGGAGTTTCTTTTTTGAGGTAATGAAAATGTTCTAGGCCAGGTACGGTGGCTCATGCCTGTAATCCCAGCACTTTGGGAGACTGAGGCAGGCAACTCACTTGAGGTCAGGAGTTCAAGACCAGCCTAGTCAACATGGTGAAACCCCCTCTCCACTAAAAATAGAAAAATCAACCGGGCATGGTGGTGTGCACCTGTAATCCCAGCTACTCTGGAGGCTGAGGCAGGAGAATCGCTTGAACCTGAGAAGCGGAGGTTGTAGTGACCCGAGATCGCACCATTGCATTCTGCACTCCAGCCTGGGGGACAGAGTAGACTCCATCTCAAAAAAAAAAAAGAAAAAAATCTTCTATAATTGGCTGTGGTGATGACTATCTGTTTGCGTCTTTGAATATACTTTACTGAATTGTACGCTTAAAAGGGGTGCATTGTGTCGTGTTTTATTTTTATATAGCTTTTCAAATAAATATGACTTCAGATTTTTGATCTAATCTGTTAAACATAAGAGTTTCCAGATATACCCTAATTTACATCACTTTTTATTGTTCATTTTTGTATCAGTGAAAATAGGAATTCAATTACCTTAGGTATATCATAGTTGTTTACATTTCAAAGTTCTCTGGGAACACAATCTGTAACCTATCTAAAATAATTTTTCCTTTAGTGTGAAATGTACACTTCAGAGTTTAATTGAAATACCTCACAGCTGTGGTTAGTCTGATACGCGTCCTTGCATCCATGCTAGGGATGTGGGGTTCAAAGAGATTGTAAATGTGTGGGGATTGGGGAAGAGATGGGTGGAGGTCTCAATGCCGTTAGCCGTCAATATCAGAATGGAGCTAGACTCTTATTACACACGGTGAGGTCATTTTTAAGTGTCTGTGTTTGTGAACGGGGCTCACAGTTCCACGAGTGCCCTCTAGACTCAGGCCAAGTCCCTGGCCCCTGGAGGAGTCAGACCCTCTTGTTCCAATCTGGACTTGCCTGGGTGACCCTCTTGCTGTGGACTTGTTCCTTAAAGGGTCAGTACATCTGGCAACTGAGGCTAGAATTCGCTGCTCAAACTTGTGTCCCCGCGTTCAGAAACAGCTGCGACAGGATGCCAGAGTCCATCGAGAGGCTGGGAACAAGTTCGGCTTCTACGCGACTGCCCCTGCTTGGGACTGGTTTCCTCCCGGACTGAAGCAGGGTTTCCCCAGCGACATGACCTTTCGCAGCTCTGTCCCAGGTGAAGAGGGCGGGGCTTCGTGAACTGCCCAATCAGAAGCGCCACGTGGAAGGTGGGTGGGGCAACGCGTCACAAAACAGGTGAACGTCGTACGCCGTTACGCAGCGAGGTTGCTGGGCGGCTGGACCATCACCTGTCCGTGATAGCTCCTGCTACTAGGGCCGTGGCCAACGCTGGATAGGATGAGGGAGGACGGCCGGACACCTGGAAGCCGGAAAATGGTGAGTGTGCGGGACCGGTGTCCCGAGACCTGAGGAGGGACAGGTTGGAACCGGCCGGAACCAGCTGTGGCGGCACCCGAGGCTCCCCTCGGCGACTTTAGGGTCTGGGACCCGGGTCCCTCTGGCGCAGCTGGGCCCTCGGTGCCCTCGGCCGCAGAGTGGGGCTGGGCCGGCATCCGGGACCCCTGGTGTCCGTCCCGTTCCTGCGCTACGCCTGCGGCCCCGGCGCCCTCTCTGGGCAGCTCCACCCCCGCGGCCCCGTGTCTCCCCAGATTGCGCGTGAGCTCTGGAAGGGTCATGGGGAGGTTTCCGACTAGTGTGTGGCGTTCGTGCGTGGGACGAGCAGTGGTCCGGGTGGTCCTCAGTCCCTCCTTTCTCCGTAAAGCTCACCCATCTTCCCCTGAGGTTTCCAATGTACGGAAAGCACCATGTCAAATTCATAATCCTAGTTCCAGACTACCTCTTTCTGGGGCTGGCATTAAATTCCTAAGTTTGCGGATCCCTTCCCGCATTCCCAAAGTCTGACGTCCCCTCTCCAATTCACAGCGTCGTTATCAATTATTTGGCCTCTGGTGCATTTCACATGGACGCCGTGTTTCTCATTTTTCCAGAGAACCAGGGATGACTCGTTTTAAAAGATTTATTTTTTGTTTGCAGATATTTTACATGCGAGGAAGGCAAAGAATACCTTGTTGTATAAATCCTTATGACTCTCTTTCCAGTATCTCTCCTGAGCACAGACACCCTACAGGAGCTCTTGGGTTGAGGCTCCTCTTTGGAAACTTCCCTGGGTGATATGTCTTTTTAGCAGTTTCAGGTCGGCACTGCCCGTCCTTGCCTTTGTATTCTTGAAAAGATTTGACCACTTATTTGGGTGTCATTTTCTTCATGTATCTGAAATGTATATAATCAACAGCTATTAAAAGTATTATAATTTTTTATTTCTCATTTTTGTGGGTACATAGTAGGTGTATATATTTATGGAGTACATGAGACGTTTTGATGCAGGTATGCAACGTGAAATAAGCACATCTTGAAGAAAGGGATATCCCCTCAAGCATCTGAGTTGCAAACAATCCAGTTACACTCTATAAGTTATTTTAAAATGTAGAGTTCTTTTTTTTTTTTTTTTCCCACCCATTAACTATCCTCTCCTTTCTCTCAGGCTCCCACTACCTTTCCCAGCTTCTAATAACCACCCTACTCTCTAAGTCCATGAGTTCAATTGTTTGATTTTTATAATAGATTCCACACATAAGTGAGAAGATGTGGTGTTTATCTTTCTGTGCGTGGCTGATTTCACGTAACATAATGATCTCCAATTCCATCCATGTTGCAAATGACTGGATTTCATTCTTTTTTATGGCTGAATAGTACTCCATTGTGTATATGTACCACTTTTTTTTTTTTTTTTTTTTTTGGCAGAGTCTCACTCTGTTGCCCAGACTGGAGTGCACTGGTGTGATCTCGGCTCACTGCAACCTCCGCCTACAGGGTTCAGGCGATTCTTGTGCCTCAGCCTCCCGAGTCACTGGGATTACAGGCATGTGCCTCCACACGGGACTAATTTTTGTATTTTTAGTAGAGACGGGGTTGTGTCATATTGGCCAGGCTGGTCTCGAACCCTTGATCTCTCAGGTGATCACATGCCTCGGCCTCCCAAAGTTGTACCACATTTTAAAAATCCATTTATCTGTTGAGGGACACTTCCATTGCTTCCAAATCTTAGCTATTGAAACAGTGCTACTACAGATATTGGAGTGCAGCTATCCCTTGGCTACACTGATTTCCTTTCTTTTGGGTATATTCCCAGCAGTGGGATTGCTGCATGGCATATGGTAGCTCAATTTTTAGTTTTTTGAGGAACTTCCAAACCATTCTCCATAGTGGTTGTACTAATTTACGTTCCCATCAACAGGATACAAAGGTTCCGTTTTCTCCATGTCCTCTCCAGCTTTTGTTATTGCCTGCCTTTTTGACATAAGCCGTTTTAACTGGGGTGAGATTATATCTCATTGTAGTTTTAATTTGCATTTCTCTGATGATCACTTTTTCATATGAGCACCTTTTCATATGCCTGTTCACCATTCGTATGTCTTGTTTTGAGAACTGTCTATTAAATCTTGTGTGCATTTTTTTTTTTTTTTTTTTTTTTTTTTGGCGGGGTTTCCCTTTTTTCCCCGGGGTGGGGGGGGTTGCTCCGTTCTCCGCCCCCCGGGTTCACGCCATCCTCCTGCCTCAGCCTCCCAAGTAGCTGGGACTAACGGCGGCCCCCCCCTTTCCCGGCCTTTTTTTTTTTTTTTTTTGTACTTTTTAGTAGAGACGGGGTTTCACCATATTAACCAGGATGGTCTCGATCTCCTGACCTCATGATCCGCCCGTCTCGGCCTCCCTCTTGTGTGCATTTTTTGATTGGATTATTAGATTTTTTTCCTGTAGAGTTTAAGCTTCTTATATATTTGGTTTAATCCCTTGACAGATGGGTAGTTTGCAAATATTTTCTCCCCTTCTGTGGGTTGTGTCCACTTTGTTGATTGTTATCCTTTGCTGTGTGGAAGCTTTTTAACTTGATGTGATCCCATTTACCATTTTTGCTTTGCTTGCCTGTGCTTGTCGTGTATTGCTCAAGAAATTTTTGCCCGGACCAGTGTCCTGGAGATTTTCCACAGTATTTTCTTGTGGTAGTTTCCTGGTTTGAGGTCTTCGATTTAAGTCTTTAATCCATTTTGATTTGGTTTTTGTATTTGGCAAGAGATAAAGATCTATTTTCATTGTTTTGCGTATGGATATCCAGTTCCCAGTACCATGTATTGAAGAAACTGTCTTTTCCCCAGTGTGTATTCTTTGCACCTTTGTCGAAAATGAGTTCACTCTAGGTGTGTGGATTTGTTTCTGGGTTCTCCATTCTGTTCCATTGCTCTATGTGTATGTCTTTATGCCAGTCCATGCTGTTTTGGTTACTATAGCTCTGTAGTATAATTTGAAGTCAGGTAATGTGATTCTTCCAGTTTTGATCTTTTTGCTTAGGACAGCTTTGGCTATTCTGTGTCTTTTGGGGTTCTGTATCAATTTTAGGATTTTTTTTTTTCTATTTCTGTGAAGAATATCCTTGGTATTTTGGTAGGGATTGCATTGAATCTCTAGATTGCTTTGGGTAAATGGACATTTTAACAATATTGATTCTTGCAATCCATAAACATGGAATGTTTTTCCATTTTTTTGGTGTCCTCTGCAGTATCTTTCATCAGTGTTTTTTAGTTTTCATTATAAAGATCTCTCACTTCTTTGGTTAATTCCTAGGAATTTAATTTTATGTGTGGCTATTATAAATGGGATTACTTTTTAAATGTATTTTTCGCATTGTTCACTGTTGGCATATAGAAATGCTACTGATTTTTGTATGTTGATTTTGTATCCTGCAACTTCACTGAACTCGTTTATTCTTACAGTTTTCCTGTAGAGTTTTTAGATTTTTCCAAATATGAGATCATGTCATCAAAAGAAAAAAAATTGTTAAGAGGCAAGAAAGAGGTGAATTTCATAAAAAATAAAACACTTCAGTATTACATTGAAATCGGAGAACACTTTTTTCTTTTTTAATTCCCCTTAGGTTGCGTAGTAAGTTTCTGAGGTCTGTTCTTTTTTTTCTGATGATTTCAAATGGAATTTCAGAGCATAGCCATATGACACCTAGAAGTATCCAAATATGATTATGAGAACATTTATTGCTATAGAAATAATAACTGACATTTCTTTTTTTTTTTTTTTTTTTTTTGAGACGGAGTCTTGCTCTGTCAGGCTGGAGTGCAGTGGCGCAATCTCTGCTCACTACAACCCCTGCCTCCCGGGTTCAAGTGATTCTCCTGCCTCAGCCTCCCTAGTAGCTGGGACTACAGGTGCCACCACCATGCCCTGCTAATTTTTGTATTTTTAGTAGAGATGGGGTTTCACCATGTTGGCCAGGATGGTCTCGATCTCTTGACCTTGTGATCCGCCTGCCTCGGCCTCCCAAAGTGCTGGGATTACAGGCATGAGCCACCGCGCCCAGCCCAATAACTGACATTTCATTTTCTGAAAACAATAGACACTTGTGGATTTCGGGGACTAGGGCTGGTTTGCTAAGGTGCCTTACAATTTTCTTAACACTTTACACATAAATACTTGATTTGAGAGATTTTGCAGAATTCTTCAAACATTGGGTTTGTCTCATTTAAAGTATCTGTTTAGGCTGGCTGTGGTGGCTGATGTCTAATCCCAGAATTTTAAGTGGCTCATGAGGCGGGAGGATTGCTTGAGTCCAAGAGTTCAAAATCAGCTTGGGCAACATGGCAAAATCCTGTCTTTACAACAAAATAAAAATAAAATATCAGTGGTGGTCCAAAGTAACATTACTGCCCAAGCTAAGGCTATCCTTGAGCCTGCCAAGAGCAGTAATTAAAGGCCCTGTTGGTTCTTCTTGGGGAGCATCCCTGTTCATACCACTAAACTCTTTATACCAAGAGAAGCTACAGAGCACTGGAAAGCTGGGGATCCATATGCACATGTTTTGGGTGGAGGGTTTGCTTTCTGAGGTTGTAACTGCAGTTTTCTTGGGCGTGTTTTTTAGACATGAGGTTTGTTTTGCATTCACAATGTTGACGCATTCAGAGTATAATTCTTACATATTGAGAAAGTGTGTGAAGTTCAGGAGTGCTGTCTCCAGGACACAGGGCTAATGGATTTCGGAGGTTATTTTGGGGTCAGAACCTTAAAGTAAATCCAGCTGAGGGTTTCTTCTGCCCGAGAACTGAAGCCTGGGAGAGGAAGTGTTTTCACACTCCAGGGGCCAGTTAGGGTGTGCGGAGCTCCCGGAGTTCATTCCTGTCGCTACCCAAGTGTCTCTTCCCTTCATCACCAGGGACGTTCCGCTCTAGAAGTTACATGTCAAAGGGAAAGCCTGGACCTCAAGCATGTTAAGGTGTTTAACCTCTCGAATATGGGTTTTCCTTGTGAATTGTGGGGAAGCAGCCTGCTTATCTGAGCTAATTAGAATATTTATGTTTCCTTTGGATTATTTTATCTGTTGAATATTATGGCCCTTCAACTCTGGTTTCCTTTATCATTTTATAATTTTATTGCCAGTGTCAGTGTGTAAGATTTTAGTTTCTTTCACTTTGAAAATGAAGGTTGTGGCCGGGCGCGGTGGCTCAAGCCTGTAATCCCAGCACTTTGGGAGGCCGAGACGGGCGGATCACGAGGTCAGGAGATCGAGACCATCCTGGTTAACACGGTGAAACCCCGTCTCTACTACAAAAATACAAAAAAACTAGCCGGGCGAGGTGGCGGGCGCCTGTAGTCCCAGCTACTCGGGAGGCTGAGGCAGGAGAATGGCGTGAACCCGGGAGGCGGAGCTTGCAGTGAGCGGAGATCGCGCCACTGCACTCCAGCCTGGGCGACAGAGCGAGACTCCGTCTCAAAAAAAAAAAAAAAAAGAAAATGAAGGTTGTTAGATATGGTGGGAGTAAGGCAAGAACATTCTGGAACTAAAAATGTTTCTTGAGGCCAGAGAACATCAAGATACGAGATGGGTATATTTAAGTTCTCAGGTACTTTTTTCATTTTTAGATCAGTTTTTATATGTGAATGTCCATAGAGAACTTTGAAATTTGAAAGGGTATACAGTTGCTAAGACAAATGAATTCCTGATTCCATTGGTAAGAGGAAAACACAATTGAATTCCTGTTTTAATTGATGTGAGGAAAACTACTAAAGTTTATATAATCTTTGAAACTCCTGCTATATTTAAGGGATTAGGCCCAAATCCATAATGCATTTATTTATTGAGATAGAGTCTCCCTCTGTCACCCAGGCTGGAGTGCAGTGGCACAATCTTGGTTCACTGCAACCTCCCAGGTTCAAGTGACTCTCCTGCCTCAGCCTCCCCTCAGTAGCTGGGATTACAGCCGTGCGCCACCACACCCAGCAAATTTTTGTATCTTTAGTAAAGACAGGGTTTCACCATGTTGGCCAGGCTGGTCTCAAACTCCTAACCTCAAATGATCTTCCCACCTTGGCCTCCCCAAGTGCTGGGATTATAGACGTGAGCCACCACACCTGGCCTGGAATCCCTATTTAATGTTTGCTAACAACATAGGACTCACCCTTCCCTTTTTTTCTTGTGACCCACACCTGGACAAGCTGATGAGTCTAAGGGCTGCCTTCTCTGTCATAGGCAACAGATTTAAACCACGCAACCACTTGCCCTTATAGTGCCCAACTCTACCCCAACCACGGTAAACAACCAGGCCAGGCTCCTTTCTTTGCTCTCTGAGGCCATTTCAGTTATGCTTGATGGGTCTGCCCTGCTCTCCCCCAGATCTCAACAATGTGAGCAATAAGCCTTTTAATACCCCTTTGTGAGTGCCAGACCATCATCAGTTTCGTCAGAACTACGTCTCTGAAGGTGACCACAAGGATTGGTGCCGTGAGCATGTTGTCCAGACACTGATCGCCACTTGTTGGTCCTTCATCTCTTTATTTATATATTTATTTTTTTTAAGGAACTGATTAATATTTATTATAATCCTACTATTAATCTGCCTCCTAACTCTAGCCTCAACAGGCTTTAAATCCAAAGGCTTAAATACATTTGCCAACATGTCAAAAAGAATCTTTATTACTTTTTTTGATTGCCACTTATGCTTTCTTGCCAGATGCCTTTGGAGCAGGTGTTTCTGAGCTTTTTGACCCTTCTGAGCTTTTGGAGCAGGCGCAGCCTTCTGGCCTGTGGCTTTCTGGGCAGGAACCTTCTTACTCGCGTGGTCGTCTTTTTTGCTGGAACTGTAGCAGCAGCAGCAGCAGCAGCAGTACCCTTAGTACCAGGTGCTTTTTTGGGGGAAGCTTTCAGGAGAGCTGCCTTTTGAAGCTTCTTAACTTCATTCTTGATTATTGTGTTCCTCATTTTCTTTGCCTTCATAACTTTAAAACAATCAAAATCTGTCATCTTGGCTTTCCTTTCTCTGGCTTCAATCTGCTTGGCCCATCGTGTGGCTGCCCATTTTGTATTGATGTCTGCCTTCTGCCAGGCTTGTCGGACATACTTCTGCCGGGCACTGTGTGGAAACTTGAGGATGAAATCAGTGAGCTGCATGCACTTGAAAGGCATGGCCTGTCTCCTCACTTGAGTGCAAGGTCCATCGACCAAAGCCCTGTTCTGATCAGTAACATCTACAGTCACGACCAATTTTCCTGCATGAGGTCTAAAGGAGACGTAGGCCACCCGGCCAACCTCCACAAAGCGCCTGAACACCATGTTGGCGGGGTTAAGCGAGAAGGAAGGAGGCCCGCCCAACCGTGTGCATGTGTAGAAGCCATCTCTTTATTTTTATTATTATTTTTTGAGGCCGAGTCTCGCTCTGTCACTCAGGCTGGAGTGCGGTGGTGTGATCTCAGCTCACTGCAACCTCTGCCTCCCAGGTTCAAGTAGTTCTCCTGCCTCAGCCTCCCAAGTAGCTGGGACTACAGGCACCCACCACCATGCCCAGCTAATTTTTTGTATTTTTAGTAGAGATGGGGTTTCGCCATCTTGGCCAGGGTGGTCTCGATTTCCTGACCTCATGATCTGCCCACCTCGGCCTCCCAAAGTCCTGGGATTACAGGCATGAGCCACTGTGCCTGACCAGCTAAGTTTTTTGTATTTTTAAGTAGAGACGGGGTTTCACCATGTTGGCTAGGCTGGTCTTGAACTCAACCTCAGGTGATTCGCCTACCCCAGCCTCCCAAAGGTGCTGGGATTACAGGCGTGAGCCACCACACCTGGTCTGTTCACCCCCTTTTTAACTTTTAGTTGTTTCTATTTATATCTTATTGTACTATGCCTTGAAAAATTATGTTTATTATTTTTGAGTGGTTCACTGTTTAAGTCTTTCTACTTAGGATAGGAGTAGTTTACAGGCCGGACGCAGTGGCTCATGCCTGTAATCCCGGCACTTTGGGAGGCCGAGGTGGGTGGATCACGAGATCAGGAGATCGATACTATCCTGGCCAACATGGTGAAACCCCATTTCTACTAACTATACAAAAATTTTCTGGGCATGGTGGTGCGTGCCTGTAATCCCAGCTACTTGGGAGGCTGAGGCAGGAGAATCATTTAAACCAGGGAGTTGGAGTTTGCAGTGAGCCAAGATCGCGCCACTGCACTCCATCCTTTCAACAGAGCGAGACTCCATCTAAAAAAAAAAAAAAAAAAAAAGGGGGGTAGTTTACATAGCACAGTTACAGTGTTACAATATTCTGTATTTTCCTGTTTACTATTACTAGTGAGTTTTGAATCTTCAGGTGATTATTTATTGCTCATTTATGTCCTTTTCTTTCTGATTGAAGTGCTCCCTTTAGCATTTCTTGTAGGACTGGTCTGGTATTGATGAAATTCCTCAGCTTTTGTTTATCTGGGAAAGTCTTTATTTCTCCTTCAGGCTTGAAGGATATTTTCACCAGATATACTATTCTAGGGTAAAAGTTACTTCCTTCAGCACTTTAAATATGTATTGCCACTCTCTCCTGGCCTGTAAAGTTTCCACTGAAAAGTCTGCTGCCAGATGTATTGGAGCTCCATTGTGTGTTATTTCTTTTCTCTTTCTGCTTTTTAGGATCCTTTCTTTATCCTTGAACTGTGGGAGTTTGATTATGAAATGCCTTGAGGTAGTCTTCTTTGGGTTAAATCTGCTTGATGGTCTATAACCTTCTTGTACTTGGATACTAATATATATCTCTAGTTTGGGAAGTTCTCTGTTATCACTTGGAATAAACTTTCTACAACCTTTTTTCTACTTCTTCTTCAATTAACTCTTAGATTTGTCCTTTTGAGGTTATCTTCTAGATCCTGTAGGTGTGCTTGTTTCTTACTCTTTTTTCTTTTGTCTCCGGACTGTATATTTCCAAATAACCTGTCTTCAAGCTAATTCTTTCTTGTTTGATCAATTCTACTATTAAAGGAGTCTGATATAATCTTTAGTAAGCCAGTTGCATTTTTCAGCTCCAGAATTTCTGCTCAATTTTTAATTATTTCAATCTCTATGTTAAATTTATCTGATAGAATTCTGAATTCCTTTTCTGTGCTATCTTGAATTTCTTTTTTTTTTTTTTGAGACGGAGTCTCGCTCTGTCGCCCAGGCTGGAGTGCAGTGGCTGGATCTCAGCTCACTGCAAGCTCCGCCTCCCGGGTTCCCGCCATTTTCCTGCCTCAGCCTCCCGAGTAGCTGGGACTACAGGCGCCCGCCACCTCGCCCGGCTAGTTTTTTGTATTTCTTTTAGTAGAGACGGGGTTTCACCGTGTTAACCAGGATGGTCTCGATCTCCTGACCTCGTGATCCGCCCGCCTCGGCCTCCCAAAGTGCTGGGATTACAGGCTTGAGCCACCGTGCCCGGCCTTGAATTTCTTTAAGTTTCTTCAGCACAGCTATTTTGAATTCTGTCTGAAAAGTCACATATCTGTTTCTCCAGGATTGGTCCGTGGTGCCTCATTTAGTTCATTTGGTGAGGTTATGTTTTCCTGGATGGTGTTAATGTTAGGAGATGTTCTTTGGTGTCTGGGCATTGAAGGGTTAGGTTTTTTTTTTTTTTTTTTTTTTTTTTGAGACTGAGTCTGGCTCTATCGCCCAGGCTGGAGTGCGATGGCCGGATCTCAGCTCACTGCAAGCTCCGCCTCCCGGGTTCACGCCATTCTCCTGCCTCAGCCTCCCGAGTAGCTGGGACCACAGGCGCCCGCCACTTCGCCCGGCTAGTTTTTTTTTTGTATTTTTTAGTAGAGACGGGGTTTCACCGTGTTAGCCAGGATGGTCTCGATCTCCTGACCTCGTGATCCACCCGTCTCGGCCTCCCAAAGTGCTGGGATTACAGGCTTGAGCCACCGCGCCCGGCCAGAAGGGTTAGGTATTTATTGTAGTCTTCACTGTCTGGGCTTATTTGTAGCTGTCCTTCTTAGGGAAGACTTTCCAGATATCTAAGTTATATCTGCTTTAGGGGGCACCCCAAACCCAGTATGCTGTGGTTCTTGCAGACTCATAGAGGTGCTGCCTTGATGATCTTAGACAAAATCTGGGAGAATTCTCTGGATTACCAGGCAGACTCTTGTTCTCTTTCCTTATGTTCTCCCAAACATAGTTTCTCTCTGTCTCTCTGTTCTGAGCCACCCAAGGTTGAGGGTGGAATGACACTAGCATCCCTGTGGCCACCACCACTGTGACTACACTGGGTCAGACCTGAAGCCAGTGCTGTGTCTCGCCCAAGGCCTGCTGTAACCACTCCCTGGCTACTGCCTGTGTTCACTCAAGGCCCCTGGGGTCTACAATCAGCAGATGGCAAAACCAGCCAGGCCTGTGTCCTTCCTTTCAGGGTGACGAGGTCCCCCAAGGCCCAGGTGAGTTCAGAAGTGCTGTCCAGTAGTCAGGGATTAGAGTAAAAACACCTTAGAAGTCTACCTTGTGTCCTGTTGTGTTGCAGCTTGGCTGAGCCGGCACTCAAACTATACAAGTTCTTCCCTGGAAAGGCAGAGGAGCCTCACCCCATAGCCACCGCCCCAAGCCACAAGGAGTTCTGTCAGAGTACTGCTACTGCTGATGTTCCTGGAGGGCCAAAGGTCTCTGAAGTTAGCTTGTCATGAATGCTGCCTCTTCAGGGCAGTGGGCTCCCCTCTAGCCCAGGACAGGTCCAGAAATGCTATCGAAGAGTCAAGTTCTAGAATCAGGGGCCCCAAGAGCCTGCTTGGTGCTGTGTCCCTCTGTGGCCATGCTGGTGCCTAAGGTGCAAGACAAGGTCCCCTTACTTTTCCCTCTGCTTTTTTCAAGCGGAAGGAGTTTTCCTCTGTAGCCACCACAACTGGTTATGTGCTGAGTCTCACCTGAAGCCAGCAAGTGTCAGGCTCACCAAAGGCCCTTGATGTAGTACCTGGATATCACTGCAGGTTATTCAGGGTCCAAGGGCTCTTCGATTAACAGGCGATGAATGCTGGCAGGACTGGGCCCTTCCCTTCAAGGCAGCAGGTTCCCTTCTGGCCCAAGGTGTGTCTAGAAATGTCTGGGAGCTAGGCCCTGGAACAGGGGCCTCCTGATTCTGACCAGTGCCCTGTCCCACTGTGGCTGGACTGGTGTCTGAGATGTAAGACACAGTCCCCCCGATACTGTCTCCTCCCTCAAGTGGAAGGGGTCTCTTTGGGAGCTGAGAGCTGTGCAGCCTGGGGTTAAGGGAGGGATGATGCCATATGTCACCACCCCTCCCTGCCCCCTGTCAGTTCACTGTCTCTGGGCCTAATTCAGCACTAGGACTCACCTAAGAGTTGCAGTCCTTATGGGCTAGACTGCCTTTCAACTTGACTTGGAGAGAGAGAGTGCTGCAGCCCTCAGTGATGAGGTTTGCGGGCACTTAAGTTCAGACCACTGGGATCAGCAATTCCTCCCTGGCTAAGGCTGGTTGAAATGTCCCCTCCATGGGCAGGTATCAGCGGAATTGGGTCTGGTTTTCCTTTCTGCTGTAACAGGACAGCACTGAGTTCAGTGCCTCACAATTGCTGTATCTCCCTCCCACAGCACCTAGAGATGCTATGTGCATGATGCCGCTGCTGCTGGGGTGGGAGAGGGGTCTGTTGGCGATTCAGGACTGTTTTTAAACCGCTTCAGTGCCTCTTTCAGCGATATGAAGTTAAAACCAGGTACTGTAAGTGCTTACCTGATTTGTGGTTCTTATGAAGGCGTTTTTTTCTGTGTGATAGTTGTTAATTTGGTGTCCTTGCAGGGGGATGATCAGGGGAGCTTTCTATTCCACCATCTAGCTCTGCTCCCTCTCTATAGTTTAAAATATTTGAGGTATGTTAGGGAAGGTCTTATCTTGTTTTTCAGAAAGCGAAACTGTTTTTGTTCATTATTCCTATAACATTTACGCACCTCAGAATGGCTAAACTCCAAAATATAGCACCAAATGCTTCCAAAGATACAAACAAAGGAACATTCATTTCTGTGGTAATTCAAATGGCAGAGGTTGCAGTGAGCCGAGATCACGTCACTGCACTCCAGCCTAGGTGACAGAGCAAGACGCTGTCTCAAAAAAAAAAAAAAAAAAAAAAATCACAAAGTGATCTCATTTGACACAAACTAGATAGGTAGAAATACATCATTCCATGTGACTGGCAGCACTGGAATTCTCTAAATACACATGCAAGAATGGTGGGAGGGTCAATTCATATACTGCATTGGGACTTGGTGGCAGTCTTAAAGTTGCTCAGAATCTACAACCCAGCACGTTTTTTTTAATGTATAGAGAATTTACTGTGCACAGGCACATGGGGACTTAAAATATGATTAGAGCAGCATTTTCCATAAGAACAAAACACAGAATTGAAGCATCATGAGTCCTATAGATACTGGAATGGATGAGCAAATTGGGTAGCCCAAGCCTCAGACACCAGCATGTGTGAAACAACTGGGGCAAAAACTAAGGAGACACCTACCCATTATTTCCTTCCATAGAAAGTGCAAAAGAGGCAAACTTAAGCAAAACACTGCTTGGTGATAAAAAATAATGGTATAGCCATAAAGAATATCCACAAAATTACGGGCAGTGGTCACCTCTGGGGACAAGAGGGAAACAAAGTCAAAGTGAAGCAGCACTGGGAGATATGACATGCCCAGGGTCTGTTCATTCTGAGTGCCCAGTATATAGAATTTTACAGTTATGATTAAACATAAAACATCCTATGCATTCTGTAATAAGTATGCTGTATTTCACTACGAAAATATAATTCAGCTGGGTGTGGTGGCTCACACCTGTAATCCCAGTACTTTGGGAGGCCAAAGCAGGAGGATCATTTGAGGCCAGGAGTTCAAGACCAGTCTGGGCAACATAGTGAGACCCCCATCTCTACCAAAAAAAATAAAGTAATTCTTTAAGCATGAAAAACAACTTTCAAATATTTATTTTGCTATGTTTTCTAACTACCTTCCCAGTTCTCATTGTTCACTGCCTTAGTTCAGGACACATTTATAAGTCTTTTAGACTGTACCAATTGCTATTCACCTTGATTTCAGCAAGAAATGACTAGTAAAAGAGTGAGAACATACTCATGTTTAATAGAGAACTGGCTACATAAACCTCCATCTTTTAAAAAAATGTATTTATTTAAAAAATTTTTGTGGGGAGACAGGGTCTCACTCTGTTGCCCACGCTGGAAGTATAGTGGCACACAGTTCACTGCAGCCTTGAAATCCTGGGTTCAAGTGATCTTTCCACCTCAGCCTCCCAGGTCGCTGGGACTGCAGGCATGTGAGCCACCACAACTGGCTCAACTTCTATCATCTTGTGAACCTTTATAAAAATTAGGGAAGGCACCAGTGGATATGAAAAAAGCTGCAGGATTTATTTTCAAATGAACAAAAAAGCAAAGTGTGTAAACCATGTTGCCTTTTACAGTGAGGAAAGAAAAATATGTAGTTTAAATTACTTTTTATGTAAATGCTGAACAAAGTAATAAAATTGTTACCTTTGGGAACCTGAGGCCACTAGGCAGGAATGCTAGAGGACATGCTAAGAGTGAGCCTTCAGGTAGACTAAATCTCAGGCTGGGTTTTGGGTGGGTGGGTGTGTGTGTGTTTACACACAGGGTTTTTTGTTTTGTTTTTGTTTTTCTGTAGAGACAAGGTCTTGCCATGTTTCCCAGGTTGGTCTTGAACTGGCCTCAAGTGATCCTTTGGCCTGAGCCTCCCAAATAGATATGAGTCACTGTGCCCAGCCTCAGGCTGAATTTTTGAATCTTAACATTGACTATAAACAATGATTAAGAAAATTTGCATTAACTATATTTTAATAGTTCATAAATCAGATGACTAATTTTTAACAGGAAACCAGTTCTCTGTGTTATAGTCCTCTAAAGAAGTTTTATGAAATGAGCAGTATGTTTTTGCAAACCATAAGAAATCGTTAGGCACATAAAGATGGGAGCAATGGACACTGGGGACTGCTGGAAGGGGGAGGGATGGTGGAGAGTGAGGGCTGAGGGACTGCCTGTTGGGTGCTGTGCTCACTGCCAGGATGACAGGCTCATCCATAGCCCAAACCTCAGTGTCACAGTGTTCCCATGTGACAGACCTGCACATGTACCCACTGAATCTAAAATAAAAGTTGAAATTATTAAGAAGGTAAATAAATAGAAATGTATATTTTTTGTGATATGATTCCTGATGTTCGTGAGATGTGGGTTTGTGTATTCTATCCTAGGAATCTTTAAAAAATAAACGTTAACAAAACTTTTTTTTATCACTTGAGCTCAGTAGTTTGAGACCAGCCAGGGCAACATAGCAAAACCCCATCTCTACAAAAATTTTAAAAATTAGCCAGGCGTGGTGGCATGTGCCTGTAGTCCCAGCTACTTGGGAGGCTGAGGTGGGTAGACGGCTTAGAGCCTGTGAGGCAGAGGTTGCAGTGAGCTGAGATCATGCTACTGCACTCCAGCTTGGGCAACAGAGTGAGACATGTCTCAAAAAAAAAAAAAAAAAAAAAAAAAGAAAAAATTAATTTTAAACATGTGGTTCTTAAATAAAATTGTAAGTGATATTACAGGCTGTACTGCCATCACATCAAACTGCAGGGCATTTTTTGATATGGACAGAATCTTAAGGCATTAGGATGGCGTAACAGTATGAGGAGCTTCACTAACCCACTCCCCAGAGAAACTTGTGACAGTTACTTTAAAACAACCATTTAAAGCCCCTGGAAGTCATTCTAAAGGCAGACAGCCAGTGAGGAAAACTATTCAAGAGAATCTATGAAAATTCTTTGAGAAATATGAATCTATGGTATTTAAACCCTTACTGTTTTCTGATCCTGCACCCCACATCCTCACCCCAGTGAGGTGAACACTCCATTCTAGACTGTGTAGCCAAGGATACAAGGTTCTCTGTTTCCCCAGTGTAAGAGTTAAAGAGGAAAGAGGCTGGGCGTGGTGGCTCACACCTGTAATCCTAGCACTTTGGGAGGATGAGGCAGGCGGACTGCCTGAGCTCAGGAGATTGAGACCAGCCTGGGCAACACGGTGATACCCTGTTTCTACAAAAATACAAAAAATTAGCCAGGCATGGCAGTGTGTGCCTGTAATCCCAGCTACTCAGAAAGCTGAGACAGGAGAATCACTTGAACCCGGGAGGTGGAGGTTGCAGTGAGCTGAGATCGCACCACTGCACTCCAGCTTGGGCAACAAAGTGAGACTCTGTCTTTAAAAAAACAAAAAAGGAGGAAAGAAACACCAAACACTGCTTGATAGTCAAAGACAGGTTTATTATAGAAAAGACCTGAGAGAGGCTTCTGGCTGATTTCAGTCAGGAGCACTTTTCCTAGCAGACTAAGAGCATATATTGGTTTTAGGGTGAGGGAGCTTATTACAAGCTTAGAATGTTTCTGTGTGAGGGAGAAGTTTATGGTGGGGTTGGAATGTTCTGGGCAGAGGGGCGGTTATCTTGGGGGTGACATCTTTCTGGCAGGACAGGGGTTATCCCGAGGTTGCATGTCTCTGTGGGAGGTGTCTGGAATGTTTTTGGTTGGAGACGTTATGTGTGGTTTATGGTCATGCTGACCTTAGCCATTAGGCTGATGCCCTTTGGATTTAGGCAGTTTTTGATTAAGGTGAATTTTAAAATGAGGTGCTTATCCATGATGGTGATGCTCCTGCCATCAATCCAGACCTTATAGTTATAAAAAGGATGAGGGGCGGCATGTTCTTTCTGGCTACTTCCTGCTGATGAGGGGACGGAGAATTCCCTGGTTTTGGGTTGACTATAGGAGCAGTGCTGTCTGTAGATGTTTTTGGATAGTTGTCTGTGAAATGGCCATGATCCTGTCAGTTTAAAAAATCTTTGAAAAAGGTTAATTAGGCAGGGTAAGAACAGTAGTCCCATAATTAGGCATATTATTAGGAGAGGGCCCAGGAATGGGATGACCCATGCTATGATTTTGTTCCCAAACAAATAAGAATCTATTTGCTTGTTTTGGTACTCCTTAGCTTTTTCTGTAACTTTTTTTTATAGCGCTTTTTACTAGGTCCGATTGGCTGATATAGAAACAACATTCCTTACCTAATGAGAGCAGAGGTGCTGGTTTGGAAAGGCCCATGTGTTATTTTCTGCTAGTAACCATTATTCCTGCTATGAGGATAATAATTAAGCAAAATGCTATAGTAATTGAGATTCTATGTCTGATATTTTACCCTGAGGGTGCTATAGTATATAGTCCTACTGCAAATAGTAGAGTGAGTAAAGCAATTCCCACAAGGGTGGCATAGTAAATAATTTTCATTAAAAAGTTAATATTTGACTTAAAAACAGAGGTAGGAATGATAAAAGTATTTGATGAGGTAGGGGTGAGACTGAATAGGATGAGTAATTCTCAGTTGGTTACTTATTTTTTAATGATTTTTAGCTTAAGATTTCCTATTTATTTCCTCCTGTGAGAGTCAGGGGGCTTAGAGGCAGAGCCTGCTGAAACATCAAGTTTTCAGTTTATAGGGCTTTTAGAAAGCACAGCTATTTTGGAAACTTGTAGCCAGAAAAATTAGAATTTAATTTAAATAGAAAATAGCAAGATTTGAAAAACATTGGGCAACACTAGAATTTAACAACAGGTGTGCTATCGTTTTTGAAGCATAATTTTCTCTCTCAAGTTTACTATTTTCATTAAAAGACAAATCATGCTAGTAGGACTGAGTTTCTTTATTATACTTGGCTTAGTTATTTGCATACAGTGGAGCAAGAATAATTATTTGTTACATAGGCCCTTTAAATTGGCTTTGATGGAACTTTGTTTCGTAGAAGGAATCTGAGATAAGACCTTTTTAAAGGCAAGCCCAGCCATGGATTTGTACCATTGAATACCTATGAGTTGGGTGAATTCCTCTCCTCTTGAGGTTCCAAGATAACTTGGGACTCCTGGCCTGTCAAAATGTGACATTCTTTACTTACCACAGATCAGAAACCCTGTACAGGGACTGTGTACACAAAATCTGAGGCCAGCTTTCCAAGGGCTTTATTGGCTCCATAAGTCAAATTTGATTGCTTGAAGGAAGGCACACCATTCCAGGCAAAGCCTTGGTAAAATAACCAGTTTTTCCAATTGTGTCCTGTTACAAAAGAAAACAGATTCTTGGTTGCACTTATGCAAATAACTATACTACCATAACTTACGAATACTTACAGATAGTTCCCAAATTCTGGAGAAAATCAGGTAGAGAGAAACAAGTATGCTCCAAATTTTGTTCATGGAAGCATACTAAATTGTTAAAAGCTGTCAATAGCTCAAAAGAAAATATTCTTGGACTTTGAAAAGCAAAACAAAGGATTAGCAATATTTTAAGCAATACGTTAAAAAGATCACTCCAGGCTGGGTGTGGTGGCTCATGCCTGTAATCCCTGTACAGGCTCATGCCTGTAAACTCCCAGCACTTTGGGAGACCGAGGTGGGTGGATCACCTGAGGTCAGGAGTTCAAGACCAGCTGGGTAACATGGTGAACCCCCATCTCTACTAAAAATACAAAAATTAGCCAGGCGTGGTGGCATGTACCTGTAATCCCAGCTACTTGGGAGGCTGAGACAGGAGAATTGCTTGAACCCAGGAGGAGGCTGCAGTGAGCCGGGATCACGCCACTGCATTCCAGCCTGGGCTACAGGACAAGACTCTGTCTTAAAAAAAAAAAAAAAAAATCACTCCAGTCTCCTACAGTTTAGTTCATGCAGTTAATTCCTGTCCTGATTGATATTAACATTTTAGTTTTTTAAGAGTTCTGAACGTTTTCCTCTAGTCTGATATAACAATTTTCAAAGTTATCAGAAACCTGCATTCAAGGGCACCTGTTAGACCTTTATAGCTGATTATAAAACCAACTTTTTAAAAAGGACCAAAACAAGACAACAATTGTTTATGGATGACAAAAAGTTTTAGGATTAGGCTGGGCGTGGTGGCTCACGCCTGTAGTCCCAGCACTTTTGGAGGCCAAGGCTGGCGGATCACCTGAGGTCAAGAGTTTCAGACCAGCCTGGCCAACATGGTGAAACTCTGTGTCTCCTAAAAATACAAAAATTAGCCAGGTGTGGTGGTGTGCACCTGTAATCCCAGCTACTCTGGAGGTTGAGGCAGGAGAATCACTTGAACCCAGGAGGCGGAGGTTGCAGTGAGCCAAGATCGTGCCATTGCACTCCAGCCTGGGCGACAAGAGTGAAAATCTGTCTCAGAAAAAAAGTTTTAGAATAGCCATAAAGACGCAATTGACAAGGATATCTGTTACCTCTGTGGCACACAATAATTTTAACATAACAATTAGAATTATTACTTATAAGGTACACTAAGGTATGTCAGAATTGTAGGAGTCTCCCTAACTTTGGAACACATACCAGTAACATTTATACAAATATAACCCAAAGAAAGCCAAACACCATTTTGTATTTGACAATGCTTCCTGTATGATTTTATACCAAAATACACCAAATTTTACCTTTATATTAGTGCACTATTAATATTAAACTCCATTTTTAATAAAACCTTGTAGATGCATTTACTCAATTTTAATGTTTGACCATAAGGTAAGATTTTTATAGACCTTTTTTAACCCTTTATATTTTGTTAAAGAGCAGGTTAGTGCTTTAAGATAAACCCATTGTGCTTTTATTTTAATGCTCAATTTACAGAAAAACTGGATGCTACCCCTTCAACTTTAGCCAATATGTTTACACAGAATTTCCTTTACAATTAAACCTTCCAAAACTTGCTTAAACCTTCAAAACAATTCTTTAACTTTTTAATGTAGATAAAAATCCACAATCTCATGCCTTCTTATAATCTTTTTACTAAAAGTAATTTTACTTTCCTTACACACTTTCCACATAATTAACTTTTAGCAAACTTTTGTTGAACACCTTGGTAAGTTTGGGATTTTAATTATGTACTAGGTGTAGAGCCTAGGACCTACACAGAAGTGCAGATAAAGTCTGTGTTAGTCCAGCATTAATTCTGTGTGTCCTAAGTTTTACCTAGCTGTAAAGCAGGCAAGTTGTACAGGTAAGAGTTATAGGGGGCATTTTATAAAGCAGTCAGGAGGCCTAATCACTTTTAAATTGTATATTTCTTGCATAAATTCCATTTATAAAATTTTTCTTGCCTTTCACAGACAATCTGACATGCCTCAACTTTCTGACTTGTTGGAAATAAACAACCAGTTAATTTACTTTGGACAAAAATTTACCATATAACATTTTAAAATATAAATTCCTTTAATATCAAAGATAACAGTCCTTTCCCAAAACAAACTTCCTTCACGCCTGTGGACTAGACTGCCTAAGGCCATAAGAGTAGAAGTTAGGATATTAAACGGCTTAGGATGTAGGATTTTCATTAAATGAAAATCTTAGGATGTAGCTATTTTCATTAAACAAATATTAATGTTTCATTTATTAAATTAAAGATTATTTTGTTTGGGTTGAGTCATAGTTTTGTTTTGATACCTTATAGTATTTGGCAGAGATAAAAATGAAATTGCTTGATTAATAAATGCAAACGAAAATGTATGCTGGCAACTCTTAAGACACTTCTAACTTTACTGTACCAGTAAGTTTTAAAGATTAAAATCACGTGAACTGAAAGATCCCACAGCTTTTACTTTTCCCTTAAAAATATTTAAGCACTTATTTTTTTGCCAATTAGAATTCTTTTAATAGACATTGCACACATAACACACATATAGCCACAAAGACAACCAGAAGATTTAATAGTTACAAGATTTTTTTTCTGCTCATTTCCCAATTGACTTATTGGCCTTTGGGTGGGGTCCTTTAAGAAAAGAGCTAGGAAAACAGTTTCCAGGGCCTAATAAACAAGTAGAGCTGGAAGACAAAGACTTTGAGAGGTACTTACCTTTAATTCCAGGGGTTCCGTAAAGAAAACAGATTTTCCCCAAAATGGGATTGTGGTGCCTTTTCTGTTTTCCCGAGGAGTCCCAGGCCACTAGAAGCCATTTTAGGGTCTTTTATACATGCACCAAGGGTGGCAAGACAGAGTGGAGAAAAGTAATTCAGTTAACTGGGAAAAAACCTTTTCCAGGAAAGCAAGATTTATGAAGAGAAGCCTTTTGAATGTACTCATAGCTTGGAGGAGGGAGAGACCTAGAGAGGGTTTTCATTAGGAAGAAAGATTTGTTTGTTTGTTTCTTTGTTTGAGATGGAGTCTTCCTCTGGTGCCCAGGCTGGAGTGCAGTGGCACAATCTCTGCTCACTGCAAACTCTATCTCCCGGATTCACACCATTCTCCTGCCTCAGCCTCCCGAGTAGCTGGGACTACAGGTGCCTGCCACCACGCCCGGCTAATTTTTTGTATTTTTAGTAGAGACAGGGTTTCACTATGTTAGCCACGATAGTCTCGATCTCCTGACCTCATGATTCGCCCACCTCGGCCTCCCAAAGTGCTGGGATTACAGATGGGAGCCACTGTGCCCAGCCAGGAAGAAAGATTTTATGAGAGGTGCAAGCTTGACACAGGGAGAGATAGGATTTAAGGTAGAAGCAGAGGAAAGTGTGAATACAGAGAACCTCTTGCCATTTGCTCTTCCTGGTTATAAAGTTGTTAAGGTTCCTGAGAATTTGGAAGTTAAAGGTGCCATTTCGGGTCGTCAGTTGTCATTATCTAATGTGTATTGGGGCCAGGCCATGTTACCATAAAAGACTAAGCCAAGTTTGGTGAGGTCGGGAAGGAGACAGCACAGGGGAGAGGGTGTGGGAACATGGGATTGTTTGGCACCCATGTGGACTGGCAAGAAGCCGCCGAGGGTGTCTGTTTTTGTTCTAGGCGTCCCCAGACAAAAGACAGAGACCCAGAGTCCTCTTTCTAAAGAGGATGGTCAAGCTGAGAAGAAACTGGGCATCCCCAAGATTTCCTCTGGCTTAGTCCCACTGGTCCTCTGAGGACCAAGACAGCAGACCTGACTTTTTCTGGGTACCGTGAGAAGGCCAGGGGAGGGCAGCTCTTACCAGTCAGCTGGATTAGTGTCTCATGTTGATGTTCCAGTTGGCCTCTTGGACTGCAGCTGCACAAGGGAGAGAGAGAGAAAAAAGGGAGGATGAGAGAAAAACGAACAAAGAAAAGACGGAGTGGTGGCCAGAGACCTTCAGGATCCAGGAATTAACTCAGGACGAGCTGCCATTGCCCACTGCTTCCTGGATTGCAAGAGAGCCTCTGTCCCCAGCACCCATCCTGGGTTTCGGCACCAAATATAAGAGTAAGAGGAAAGAAACACGAAATGCGGCTTGACTGTCTTAAGACAGGTTTATTTTAGAAAAAACCTGAGGGGCTTCTGGGTGATTTCTGTCAGAAGTGCTTTGTCTTACAGACTGAGTGTATATTGGTTTTAGGGTGAGGGGGCTTATTACAAGCTTGGAATGTTTCTGTGTGGGGGAGAAATTTATGGCGGGGTTGGAATGTCTCTGGGCAGAGGGGGGTTATCTTGGGGCTAGCATATCTCTGGTCAGGGAAGAGTTTGGAATGTTTCTGGTTGGAGATAGCCATTAGGCTGATGCCCTTTGGATTTAGGCAGTTTTTGATTAAGGCGACTTTTAAAATGAGATGCTTGTCTATGATGTTGATGCTTCTGCTCAGTCACCCAGCCTCTAGTCAGAAAGCTTTTTTCTAGGAAGGGCAGAACTTCAACTTTTCTCATCTTACCTCCACCTACCCATTACTGAGATTACATCCTGTGTGTGTATGTTTGAAAAGTGGGGACATGGTTTGTGAGCATGGTGCGCTCAGACTGCTAGGACACTGACCAACTTTGCCTCAGCTTGTAGAGGTGGTGGATCCATACCAGGACACAGGCCAAGAGGACATCAGGCTGCTGTCCCTCCCCACCACTGAACACTCAGTTCCCAAAAAGAGAGGATTATTCAGAAAGCAGCTTGCCAGTGTTCCTACCCAAGCTTCAGAGCCCTGTCATATTTTGCCTGGAGGTAGAAGAGAAGCAAGCTATGAAACAGCTCCTAACCTCTTCCCTAAGAATTAACTTCAATTGCAACAGATCATGAGACACTTAAGCCAAAGGGCACTCCATCCTTGATGCAGTGGAAATGGAGGTGAAAAACAATTCACAGGAAATTCGTGGATTTAATGAAGATACTGCCTGCACTGTAGGCCAGCTAATTTGTGGAGAAAACCAGGAAAAAACACTGTTAGGGAGGAGTCCGTGAGGCATATAAACAAACAACTATTAAATGCTGATCTCAGACAGTATTCTTAGAAAGGAGAGAAAACATACTTGGATTTACAGGGCAAATTTGTCCCTGGACTTTTTTGAGAACAATAGAGCCATCAACCAGCAGTTAGTACAGTTTAACATCTGAGGGCTGTCCAAGAGAAGAAGAGATTCCCACCATACCATTGTCATCCCAGGATGACTGCAGGCAGAAACAAAGCTGAGCCACTTCCCCTTCCCTCAAGAGCAATATCAGAGGCTTAAAGTTATGAGGAAGAAATTGACAGAGCAGGAACAGTGCCATCGTGGGCAAGCACCTCATTTTAAAATTCACCTTAATCGAAAGCTGCCTAAATCCAAAGGGTATCAGCTTAATGGCTAAGGTCAGCATGACCATAAACCACAAATAAAATCTCTGACCAAATACATTCCAGACTCCTCCCTGACCAGAGACATGCACCAAGATAACCCCTACTCTGGCTGGGAAGATGCCAGCCCCGAGAAACCCCCCTCCGGCCAGAAAGATGTCTGCCCCCAAATAACCTCCCCTCCGCCCAGAGACATTCCAAGCTTGTAATAAGCCCCCTCACCCTAAAACCAATATGTACTCTTAGTCTGTAAGAAAAAGTGCTTCTGACCAAAATTGGCCAGAAGCCCCTCTCAGGTTATTTCTAAAATAAACCTATCTTTAACCATCAAGCTGTGTTTCTTTCCTCTTTAACTATTACAGAAATAGACTTCACCAAAATAGTCCAGTCGGTCACTAAACAAAATAAAGCAAATAACAATAACAAGGCCTGGAGAAATTGAACGTACTCTGAGAAGGTTCAGTATGTTATCAAAAATGTCCAATTTGCAACAAGTACAGCCCATACATCAGAAAAAAAAAAAAAGGAAAAAAGAAAGAAAAGAAAAGCTGACAATAGAAACTGCCTGTGAGAACAGATAGCAGATTTAATAGAAAAATACTTCAAAGTGTACATTATAAATATGGTCACAGAACCAAAGAAGAGCATGACTTAAACACATTGAGATTTGGAATCTAGCTGAAGGTTTCTCCACAACAACTACCCTACTTTCACAATTTTTCTAATGTAATGACTTCTGTAAAAAATGACAAACCTGGCCAGGTGCAGTGGCTCACACCTGTAATCCCAGCACTTTGGGAGGCCGAGGTGGGTGGATCATGAGGTCAGGAGTTTGAGACCAGCCTGACCAACATGGTAAAACCCTGTCTCTACTAAAAATACAAAAATTAGCCGGGCGTGGTGGTGCATGCCTGTAATCCCAGCTACTTAGGAGGCTGAGGCAGGAGAATCGCTTGAACCCAGGAGGCGGAGGTTGCAGTGAGCTGAGATGGCGCCACTGCACTCCAGCCTGGGTGACAGAGTGAGACTCGGTCTTAAAAAAAAAAAAAAATGACAAGCCCATTATTAGTGGTTCATTAATTAGACTTATATTCATTAATAGGTTTTGAACATACATTGCTACCAGTATCACAGAAGGTGCAGGTTTTCTGCCATGTATGAATTGTTTGAAAGTAAATGCACTGATTACTCTGCAACAAGGCTCCCCCATAGCTATTATAAAAATAATAATATCCATGTATGAAGTTTCTTAGTTCTGTTTCCAAGTGTTTTATAAATACTTCAACATCTATGTTACATTAAGTATATATTTTTGTTGAAAATTTTGTTTTAAAAACTGGTAACATGCAAAGATCCCCTCAAGGGACTTTTTTTTTCCTCTTTTGAGTGCAAATCACCTTAGATTTCTCCCAGAGTTTTTCTGTTGATCTTTAATGTTCTGGTTTTCCCATTTGTTTCCTAAAATGTAGACCAAGAAAACTCATTATCATTTAGAAAGTATGGAAGAATTACTGGATTGTAGGTTCACTGTGCACTGTAGCCATGCTTGATCAATTCAACAAAATACCCCTTTCCACATTCCAAATTTTGGAATAGCACTGATGGCCAAGAAGCACTTGTTCTCTAATTGACTAAAGGAAAAAATATTATCCTCACCTATAGAAGACAGGTGCTGATGGCTTCCCTCATCACATCTCTACAGATTCTTCATGGAAAAATCCAGCAAAGCCCACTCCTCCTGGATGAAGTTCACAGCCACATCTTCAAAGAGCCGTGACATATCCCAGATATGTGTAGAGGAGGACAGGTGAGACGGACAGCACTGGGGATCTAGACTCAGTTCATGAGAGTTCACACTGAAGCGGTGTCACTGTCTCACGGCCATGGAAAACTAGGGCATGGACCACACGAAGAGTGAGGTTCTGAGCAGAAGTTTAATAGGTGAAAGAGATGAGCTCTCTCTGCTGCAGAGAGAAGGGTCCCAGAGAAGTGGGTTACTGCTTCCACAGTGAAATGCAGACAGTTTTATAGATGAGCTTGAGGAGGCAGTGTCTGATTTACATAGGGCACAAAAGATTGGTTGGGGCCAGGTGTGGTGGCTCATGCCTGTAATCCCAGCACTTTGGGAAGCCAAGGCAGGCGGATCACGAAGTCAGGAGATCAAGACCATCCTGGCTAGCACAATGAAACCCTGTCTCTACTAAAACTACAAAAAATTAGCCGGGCATGGTGGCAGGTGCCTGTAGTCCCAGCTGCTCCAGAGGCTGAGGCAGGAGAATGGCGTGAACCCAGGAGGTGGAGCTTGCAGTGAGCCGGCATCCTGCCACTGCACTCCAGCCTGGCAACACAGCAAGACTCCATCTCAAAAAAAATAAATAAATAAAAATAAGAATAAAAATTAAAAAAAGAGTAAGCAATGAAGGAACAGAGTGATAAATTTAAATAAATTAAAAGTAGGAAGGTAAAAGACTAACAACAAAGTAGGAGAAAAATACCTGCAGTACATGCAATATAAAAGGATTAATTTGTAGAGTAAAAACAAACACAAGATTAAAACATGGGAAAATAAAGAAAATACTTATCTGAAAATGAAAGACCATGTATGAAAAAATAGCCATTTCCACAGTAATGAGGAAATAGCCAAATAAAATGTCAACTAGATGACATTTCTCATTGATTAGAAGGATGAAAATTAGTCAATTTGAGAATCCTAGTGGCAATGACATAGAAAATAAATAGGTATGCATGAATGAAGGAGTGGGGGTCAATAGATACATTCCATTGCTATTTCATGTAATTTGAACTTTACCATAATCTACAGCCCAGTAATTTTTCTCTAGGTAGTTTATTGTGCATTTGTGCTTAAAGACTATCGGAGCAATATTTTTCCCAAGAGCAAACAAAAACCCTGAAGAAGCTCAAGCACCGTAACTATTGGAATGGATGAGGGAATTGGATGGCACACAGCCTTAAACACTAGCATGTATGAAATGTACTGAGGCAAGGAAAACAGCAATAAGCCTTTTCATTTTAATGAAATAAGGCCCATCCATCCATCAAGCAATAATCTCTCTAGCTATCAATTTATTATTTATTTTTATTTATTATTCATTTGTTTGGAGATGAGGTCGGCTGTGCTTCTCAGGCTGGTCTAAAACTCCTAGCCTCAAGTGATCCTCCTGCCCCTGCCTTCCGAAGCACCCTGCCACTATTTTGCAATATGCCCAGAGAATTCTATTCTTAACAAGACCTACCTTCAAAAGAAACTATTTCTCAAAAACCGAATTGAGATTTTACCACAGGCAAACCTCTTGGGGTAAAGGAAATACCTAATTCCATCCCCCTCTTTTTTGCCTCAACTAAGCAGAAGTGAGGGAGAAATACTTTAAAGCGTCACAACACAGGGACACAGGCTTCCTACAAATGAGGTCAAATCATAGGTCCATGAAATGCTTCCCATAGTCCCACACCTGATCACCACATCCATAGCAGCAGAATATATACCATAATAACAGCAGAACACAACGAAAAAACTATGCCTCAGACCTTTTACTTAAAGAAGTCTAAGGGTACAGAAATAAGTTGGGTAACACTGATGAAGTGGACAGATGTCTACAAACACAATGTACATAGACTGTCATGAAGAAACAGAAAATCTGAACAGATCTTCAGTTCTAGGAGACTGTTGTAGTAATAAACAAAAACAAAACAAAAACCAGTAAAAACCTAAGACCAAAGAGTTTTACTGCTAAGATCTACCAAACATTTAAAATATTAATACCCATCTTCCCCAAACTTAAAAAAACTAAGAGAACACTTCCAAACTCATTTTATGAGGCCCAAATTACACTAACACCAAAGAAAAGACACTACAGGAATGAAAGCTACAGATAAGTGTCCTTTGTGAATATGATACAAAAATTCTCAAATACTAGCAAACCATATTCAGCAGCATATTAAAAGATTACACACCATGACCAAGTGAGATTTATCTCTAAAATGCAAGGATGGTTCAACACATAAAAATAGTGGCCAGGCACGGTGGCTCACACCTGTAATCCCAGCACTTTGGGAGGCTGAGGCCGGTGGATCACAAGGTCAGGAGATTGAGACCATCCTGGCTAACACAGTGAAACCCCGTCTCTACTAAAAATACAAAAAATTAGCCGAGTGTGGTGGTGGGCACCTGTAGTCCCAGCTACTTGGGAGGATGAGGCAAGAGAATAGCATGAACCCGGGAGGTGGAGCTTGCAGTGAGCTGAGATCACGCCACTGCACTCCAGCCCAGACAGAGCAAAACTCTGTCTCAAAAAAAAAAAAAGTAATACAGCACAACCATCTCAATGTAGATGTAGAAAAAGCATTTGACAAAATACAAAACCCATTCATGATAAAAACACAGAACTTGAGCTAGAAAGAAACTACCTTGATATAATACAAGCCATACATTAAAAAGCCACAGAAACATTATAGTCAGTGGTGAAATACAAAAAACTTTTTCACTAAGATCAAGAACAAAACAGGATACCTGCTTTCACCACTTGCCTCAATGCACTATTGGAAGTCCTACACAGAATGATTAAGCAAGAAAAAGAAATGCATCCAAACCGAAAAGGAAAAAATAAAATTATCTCTGTCCACAGATGAAACAAATCTTATAGGTAGAAAATCCTAAAGATTGTGCATATGCACACACACATAGAACACCCCAAAATGGTTGGAACTAACAAATTCCGCAAAGTTGCAGGATACCAAATCAACATGAAAAAGTCAGTTTCAACTGGGTGTGGTGGCATGAGCCTGTAGTCCAAGCTGCTTTGCAGACTAAGTCAGGAGGATCGCTTGAGCCCAGGAGTTCAAGGCTGTAGTACACTATAATTGCTCCTGTGAATAGCCACTGCACTCCAGCCTGGACAACATAGTGAGACCCCATCCCTTAAAGAAAAATCATTTATACATACTTCTCATTTATACATACTAACAACATATAATCTGAGAAGGAAATTAGGAAACAATACCATGAACAATAACAAAGGCAGCAAAAGACTTGTACACTGAAAACTATAAAATGTTGCTGAAAGAAATTAAAGATATAAATGAATAGAAAGACATTCATAGATTTTAAGATTTAATATTAAGATATCAATACTACTGAAGATAGTCTAGAAAGTCAATGCAATTCCTATCCAAATACCAATGACCTTTTTTTTTTTTTTTTTTGGAGAGACAGTCTCACTCCACTCTATCCCCCAGGTTGGAGTGCAGTGGCGTGATCTCAGCTCACTGCAATTTCCACCTCCTGGGTTCAAGCAATTCTCAAGTCTCAGCCTCCCAAGTATCTGGGACTACAGGTGCATGCCACCATGCCCGGCTTTTTTATTTTAGTAGAGATGAGGTTTCACCATATTGGCCAGGCTGGTCTTGAACTCCTGACCTCAGATGATTCACCTGCCTTGGCCTCCCAAAGTGCTGGGATTACAGGTGTGAGCCACCGTGCCTGGCACCAATGAATTTTTTAAAAAAACAAATAGAAATGCCCATCCTAAAATTCATAGGGAATCTCTAGGAACCCCAAATAGACAAAACAATTGATGAAGAAGAACAAGCCAGGTGCAGTGGCTCATGCCTGTAATCCCAGCACTTTGGGAGGCCAAGGCAGACAGATCACTTGAGGTCAGGAGTTTGAGACCAGCCTGGTCAACATGGTGAAACTCTGTCTCTACTAAAAACATTTTTAAAAATTAGCTGAGCCGGGTGCGGTGGCTCATGCCTGTAATCCCAGCACTTTGGGAGGCCGAGGTGGGCAGATCATGAGGTCAAGAGATTGAGACTATCCTGGCCGACATGGTGAAACCCCGTCTCTATTAAAAATACAAAAATTAGCTGGGTGTGGTGACACACGCCTGTACTTGGGAGGCTGAGGCAGGAGATCGCTTGAGTCCGGGAGGTGGAAGTTGCAGTGAGCCAAGATCGCGCCACTGCACTCCAGCCTGGCGACAGAGTGAGGCACTATCTAAAAAAAATTAGCCAGGCATGGTGGTGTATGCCTGTAGTCCTAGGTACTCAGGAGGCTGAGGCAGGAGAATTGCTTGAACCCAGGAGGTGTGGGTTGCAGTGAGCCAGGATTGCACCACTGCACCCCAGCCTGGGTGACAAAGCGAGACTCCATCTCAAAAAAAACAAAAAAGAACAAATTTGGAAGTCTCACTCTTCTTTTTTAAACTTAAATATACAATAGATAAAACACTGTAGTACTGGCACAAGGATAGAAGATACATCAGTGGAATAGAGAACTCAGAAGATATCCTCACATATATGATTAAATGATTTTCAGTAAGGTACCAGGTTCATTCAGTGGGAAAAGGAAGTTATTGCAAAAAGTGGTGCTGGGAAAACAATCTTGACATGGAGAAGTATGAAGCTGGACCCTTACTCTACACCATATACAAAAATGAAATCAAAATGAGTCACGGACTTAAACTAAACTACTCTTAGAAGAATACATGGAGGGAGGAATTTCATAAAATTGAATTTGGCAATGATTTCTTAGATACAACACACGCCCAGTCACCAAAAGGAAGAATAGACAAGTTTGACTTCAAAGTTAAAAACTTCTGTCCCTCAGAGGATACCATGAACACAGTGAAAAGGCAGCCCATGGAATTGCAGAAAATGTTTGCAAATCACATAACTGCCAAGGTGTTAATATGTAGAATATACAAATAAAATGCACTTGACAAAGTTCAACATCTTCACAATGAAAACACTCAGTAAACTAGGAATAGAAAGGAACTTCCTCAACCTGCTATAAGGCATCTATTAAAAACCCACAGCTAACATCACAGACCTAAGAACACCTTCATTTTCAGCACTGGCTAATCTCTAGGATCCGTTAGGCAGAAAGTGAAGGCGGAAGCAGAGTTTTAAAGCATGCCTGTTGTTGAGATACCACGGCCTGAACTATCCATGAAGCAGCTGGAGATTGGTGGTTTTTGGGGATTAGGGATACCAAGCTCACTAGGGCTGGGTGGTGTGGGTGCAAGAAATCACTGCACCCTCTCCAGTTCAAGTAGAGTTTCCTCGGACCTCAGCTTCAATTCAAGTGCCACCACCACTAAAGCTGATTTTTTTTTTTTTTAGTGAGGCGAGTTTCACGGGGTTAGCCAGGGATGGTGTGATAGCTGGCCTGCGTGGAGTCCACCCTCGGCTTCCCAGAATTACTGGAATTACGGGCATGAGCCACTTACTGCCCCAGCCTGAGTTTGTTTCCTGCTTCTTTAGCTCATGGCATTTGCAGGAAATGCATTGTCAAAACACGAACAAACACAAACTAAAAGGGCAGGGGCTTACAAAAGGCTAATGCTAACAAAGTATCATCACGATCCTCACCCATCTTTGGAAAAATTAGCAAACTAAGCCAGCAGCACTGAAAGAGGGAAGAAACTGACTTCTAGAGTTAAGCCCACCTGACATTCAGAAATGTCCTTGTTTAGCAGAGAATTTATGAGGCCACAAAGAAGAGAGCAGAAAGACACAGCTTCATTAAAGCTGGAAAAATTGCCCCAGGCCAAGCCATTTCAAAGGCCCTAGACAGTGAACTTACTGGGCCAAAGAGCTTACAATCAAGCTTTTTTTTTGGGAACTGGAGTCACCCACATGTATGAGGGCTGGGAGGTGGGGTGGCTCACAGCCCTCCTCCTGGGTTCAGCGGAGTTCTCCTGCCTCAGCTCCCAGTGGCTGGGATGCAGGTGCCTGCCACACACCCAGCTAATTTTTTGTATTTTTAATTAGAGACAGGGTTTCACCATGTTGGTCAGGCTGGTCTCAAACTCCTGACCTCAGGTGAGCCACCCACCTTGGCCTCCCAGTGTACAGGCGTGAGCCCCCGAGCCCAGCCAAATCAATTGTCTTAAATCCTTATTAGGTGTGCAACTATAACAGAGTGTCAAAATACATGAGGCAAAAACTTATAGAACTGTGAGGAAAAATAAGGAAATTCTCTTTCATAGTGGGATACACCAACATACCTCTATCAGTAATTGACAAATCAAGTGGGAAGAAAATCATTAATGGTATAGGTTTTTGTTTTTGTTTTTTTCTTTTCAGTACCAAAGATAATTTTTTTTTCCCCTTAAGACAGTCTTGCTCTGTCACCCAGGCTGTAGTGCAGTGGCACAATCTCTGCTCACCTCAACCTCCACCTCCTGGGTTCAAGTCATTGTCCTGCCTCAGCCTCCCAAGTAGCTGAGATCACAGGCGAGCATCACCACACCCAGCTTTTTGTTTTTTTGTTTTTTGTATTTTTAGTAGAGACAGGGTTTCAGTATATTGGCCAGGCTGGTCTCAAAATCTTGACCTCAGGTGATCTACCCGCCTCGGCCTCCCAGAGTGCTGGGATTACAGGCATGAGCCACTGCACCCGGCCCCAAAGATAATTTAATGGTATAGTTTTAACTCAACAGCATCATCAATCAATTGGATTTAAGAGGTATTTGTAAGATACAGCAACCAACAAGAGCAAACTACAAATCCTTCCCAAGATTGCATGGAATATTCACCAAGTTAGGCCACATTTTGAGCCATAAAACACCTCTTAACAAATGTAAATACTGAAGTGGGAAGATTGCTTCAGCCCAGGAGGTTGAGGCTTCAGTGAGCTGAGATCATGCAATTGCAGTCCAGCCAGCCAGCCAGAGTGAGACCCTGTCTCAAATAAACAAAACAAATAAAACAAAGCAGAGTAAGTCTAAAATCAACAATCTAACCTAGTTTAGGCAACCAGAGAAAGAAGAGCAAGATAAATCTAAATCAAACACAGGAAAATAACAATTACAGAAAACATCAATGAAATTGAAAATTGAAAATCAGTAACATAGGCTGGGCACGGTGGCTCACGCCTGTAATCCTAGTACTTTGGGAGGCCGAGGCAGGAGGATCACGAGGTCAAGAGATTGAGACCATCCTGGCCAAGATGGTGAAACACCATCTCTACTAAAAATACAAAAAGTAGCTGGGTGTGGTGGCGCGTGCCTGTAATTGCAGCTACTGGGGAGGCTGAGTCACAAGAATAGCTTGAACCCAGGAGGTGGAGGTTGCCGTGCGCCAAGATGGTGCCACTGGACCCAAATCAAACCAAAGAACAAAAACACATCCAAAAAAAAAAAAAAAAAAAAAGAAAATCAACAATATCAAAAGCTGGTTCTGTGAAAATATCAATAAAATTTATATATATATATATACCCTATAGCCAGGGTAAGAAAAAAAGAAGACCCAAAAAATTACTGATCATAAATGAAAGAGGGTTCATCATTATTAATTCCATGGACATTAAAAGAACCATAAAGGATTATTATGAACAATTCTATGCCCACAAGTTTGATAACTTAGATGAAATGGACCAATCCTTTGAAAGAGACAATCTACCAAAACACACACAAGGAGAGATAAGCAATATGAATAGGTATATATGTGTTAAAAGAAAGTGAATCAGCTTGGCCGGGCGCGGTGGCTCAAGCCTGTAATCCCAGCACTTTGGGAGGCCGAGACGGGCGGATCACGAGGTCAGGAGATCGAGACCATCCTGGCTAACAAGGTGAAACCCCATCTCAACTAAAAAATACAAAAAATAACTAGCCGGGCGAGGTGGCGGGCGCCTGTAGTCCCAGCTACTCGGGAGGCTGAGGCAGGAGAATGGCGTAAACCCGGGAGGCGGAGCTTGCAGTGAGCTGAGATCCGGCCACTGCATCCCAGCCTGGGCAACAGAGCGAGACTCCCTCTCAAAAAAAAAAAAAAAAAAAAAGTGAATCAGCTAATAACGTAATAACGGTCCAAAAAAGGACAGACAAGGACCAAGACGATCTCACTGGTCATTTCTGCCAAACATTTAAATAACTGACACCAGTTCACTACAATCTTTCTATAACATACAAGAGTAAACACTTCCTAATACATGCTATGAGGCCAACAGAATCCTACTGCCAAAACTAGATGGATACGTTACAAAGGTAGAAAACTATAGACCAGTAACTCTCATCATAGATCCTAAAAGTTCTCAACAAATATTCACAGATTGAATCTGAAAATGTAGAAAAAGAACTATACACCACAGTCAAGTGGGAATCATTACAGGTGTACAAGGCTGATTCAAAATTCAGAAATTGCTGGGTGCCTTGGTTCATGCCTGTAATCCCAGCACTCTGAGAGGCTGAGAGGATTGCTTGAGCCCAGAAGGCAGAGGTTGTCCTCTGGGAGTGAACCAGGGGCTGCTATTCACTAGATCCTGCAAGACACCTGGCGACTGTGAGCATCCTGGTTCAACCCCAGGAAGTCTGAAACTCAGGAACAGGGACAGATCACCCTGTAAAATTTCCACAAGTGAACCTCAATCCAAAGACATTCTGGCAAGGTGCCTGTGCCTAGGGCAGATAAAAGGAGGAGAGGCACGAAGATTTTTTGCAGCAGAGTTTCATGCACTTACTCTGTTTTCCTCATGTGAAATGTTCACAAACAGAAAAATATTTTAAAAAGAGCCATCTATTGCTCTGTGAAAAAAATGATAAAGTACTGCATCTGTTTGAAATGTACAATAAAGGACAAATAGTTGGTAATATTTTGAATCGATGAAGCAAAGCTGGCACTTGGGAATGTGGGGAAGGAATTGGAAATTTAGGAATTCATACAAACCCTAGAAGGGTTAAGTTCAGCAAACAGAATTGTGGATTTGAGACCTGCGTCCCACACATTTGGAAAATGCAAGGGCAAACAAATACATGGGAAAATCGGTACCCCTGGGGAGTGTTAAAAGAAATGAGGCAATCAGATTGGAGTGGCTGTAGTGCCCTGAGTTCCTACCCAAGGACACCAAAATCGAACACAAATGCAGCCTGTAAATTACCAATTTAGAGGAAAATTTAACCTCTGACTACAGGACCAGAACATTTCCACCTGGATAGACCTGTCAGAAATAGGAAAAACTGAAAGAAATTTGTTTTTAAAAAGTGGCCTAAGATGGCTGCAGGTTGGGACATACAGGTGCTAGAAACGAGACCCATGAAATAAAGCTGAACTCTCAGCCTGCAAGTCAAATATTTCCCTGACCTGTACTGATTACAACCTTGCCTATCAGATGAAGCAAAGGTAGGACAGATTCAGTCATCCCTCTCTAAACCCTAAGATGCCTGTGTATTGGTTAACGTTTCATATACTTTAACCACATACTTGCTTTATCTCATGTATAAGGTCACTGCCCACCTCTCCCATTTTCCATGTAACACAAGGTATAATGCTTCACGTAGCCACTCCAGGACACATTGTTTGTGCTGGGTCTGCCTTCCCAGGCTATTGTCCTTAAACGTGGCTCAGAATAAAACGGCTGTTTTTTTAATCTTTGGTTAACAGACCAAATAAGGTGACTCATAACCAATCAAAAGATTGAATTTGGTCTGCTTCCTCATACACCTTAGAAAAGCCTTTCCTTCAAACCCCCCTGACGGGACCCCAAAGAACAAGCCATGGTTGGGTTATTCATGAACTGCCCTTGGCTAAATAATTAAATATTTAACGGTGCTGCATTTTAATTTTTACAGGTGAAAGGCGGGATTGGGAACCCCACAGACCACAGCTCCTCCCAGGAGAACCCCACACAGGAGTCTGGATTCTCGCCGTGATCCTCCCGTGGCCCCCACACAATCTGGGGAGACGCGGGGCTGCGGGCACTGCGAGCGCTGTGCTGCCGAGAGGGCTCCAGACCCGGGCTGCTGTTGCCGCGCAGGGATGGGACAGGATGCCCGGGGTCCCGGCTGCTGGCCTAGCCCCACCCGGTAGCCGAGGGACCCAGGGCCGAGCTGCGCCAGGGAGACTCGGGTCCGCAGACCCCGGAATCACTGCTAAGAGGCCCGGGTCCCACCACAGCAGGTCCCAACCAGCCCCTCCTCCCACCCAGCCTTGCACACTCACCATTTCCCGGCTCCCAGGTGTCCCGGGTCCTCCCTTGGCTCCGGGGATCAGTGCTGGTCACCACCGGACCGAAGCTGTGGTGGAGCCACCTCAGCCTCTGGAAGGCTGATTTC
Organism: Papio anubis; assembly: GCF_008728515.1. NCBI lineage: Eukaryota > Metazoa > Chordata > Mammalia > Primates > Cercopithecidae > Papio > Papio anubis. The sequence goes on along the minus strand of NC_044995.1, from coordinate 39,683,153 downwards.
AGTGGGTTAGGGGAACAAGAGCCTCTTAGACTCACGGAGCTTGGCCCCACCCTCCTGGCAGAGCGCCTGATTGGATGATTTACACAACCCCGCCCAGCACCCCTAGGATAGGGATCAAGCCCCACTCCCTAGGCCCGGGTTTCAGGAGAAGCCACGGAAAGCATGGAAGTGTGGAGCTGGACTGACAGGTTCTAGCAGTAGCCCTCCCACCCCCGAGGCCAGGCTTCCTTCTGGAGCTTGGACATGACCCCATACTGGGGACATTTGCATTTAAGAAAAACTTGCTCCAGGCTTTCCACAGTGGGCACTGGCATCTTCCTGTACTCACTGGGCCCTTTCTGTTTCTTCCTCCTGGACAAGTGTGAGCAGGCAATTCCATACTCCGTGTCCAATGGAGCAGTACCTTTACTGGAAGCTACTGGGCTGGAACAGGAGGGAGGGCCCAGATGTCTTCCAGGGATCACGAATTTGGGAAAAGCGGCTGGTGGCATGGCCAAGGCTTCCTCACACGTTATCTCAGTCTACCCATTTTCAGGGAAAAAAAGAAAAACATGGCCAAGAAGGGAACAAAAATTAAGTGCATGGAAAAGAGTTATACTATCACAATATTCTGTAAAGAAATCAAAAGGGGCCGGGCGCGATGGCTCACGCCTATAATCCCAGCACTTTGGGAGGCCGAGGTAGGTGAATCACCTGAGGTCAGGAGTTTGAGACCATTCTGGCCAACATGGTGAAACCCCATTCTCTACTAAAAATACAAAAAACTAGGCCGGGCACAGCAGCTCACGGCTGTAATTCCAGCACTTTGAGAGGCCAAGGGGGGCAGATCACAAGGTCAAGAGATGGAGACCGTCCTGGCCAACATGGTGAAACCCTACCTCTACTAAAAATACAAAAAAAATTAGCTGGGCATGGTGACACGTGCCTGTAGTCCCGGCTACTCAGGAGCGTGAGGCAGGAGAATTGCTTGAACCCGGGAGGCTGAGGTTGCAGTGAGCCGAGATCGCGCCACTGCACTCCTGGCGACAGAGACTCCATCTCAAAAAAAAAAAAAGCTGGCCATGGTGGCACATGCGTGTAATCCCAGCTACTCAGGAGGTCAAGGCAGGATAATCACTTGAACTCGGGAGGCAGGGGTTTCAGTGAGCCAAGATCGTGCCACTGCACTCCAGCCTGGGCAGCAGAGACTTCGTCTCAATGAAAAGGGAAGAACAGCAAACATTTGAACTAGATCAGATAAGCATCCTCCTTCACAAGGAAAAGCCGCATTCAGAAAATAAGTCACATCCCCAACTTTAAGAGCCAGGTTCTGACTGCTGTAATGCAGCCCCAGAGGGGATCAACCTGTGAGTTCCCGTCCCCTCCTGAGTGTGGAAATGCTGCCTGCCTCAGCACCTTAATTTTCACCAGCAAGAAACTCTCACCTGAAATCAGCTTAAGGTTCTGATCTAAATAAACTGTCAAAATCATAAACCCATTCTCCAGAAGACAACCTAAACAAGTCTTTCTCCAAACCTGAACGTCACAGATTTTTTGAGGGAGTCTAGCTCTATTGCCCAGGCTGGAGTGCAGTGGCGTGATCTCGGCTCACTGCAGCCTCTGCCTCCCAGGTTCCAGCAGTTCTCCTGCCTCAGCCTCCCCAAGCAGCTGTGACTACAGGTGCACACCACCATGCCCAGCTAATTTTTGTATTTTTAGTAGAGACGGGGATTCACCATGTTGACCAGGTTGGTCTCGAACTCCTTACCTCAGATAATCTGCCTGCCTTGGCCTCCCAAAGTGCTGGGATTACAGGTGTGAGCCACTGTACCTGGCCTTTTTTTTTTTTTTGAACGAGATGGGGTCTCACTATGTTGCCCAGGCTGGTCTCAAAGTCCTGGCCTCAAGTGATCCTCCTGCCTCAACCTCCCAAAATGCTGGGCTTATAGGTGTGAGCCACCAAGCAAGCCCAGCTCAAGTTGCATTTTTGTTTTTTTTTTTTTTTTTGAGATGGAGTCTAACTCATCCAGGCTGGAGTGCAATGGCGTGGTGTTGCTCACTGCAACCTCCGCCTCCCTGTTCAAGCGATTCTCCTGCCTCAGCCTCCCGAGCAGCTGGGACTACTGGTGCGTGCCACCACACCCAGCTAAGTTTTGTATTTTTAGGAGACATGGGGTTTTACTATGTTGGCCAAGCTGGTCTTGAACTCCTGACCTTGTGCTCCACCCGCCTTTGCTTCCCAAAGTGCTGGGATTGCAGGCGTGAGGTACCGTGCCCAGCCCCAAGTTGCGTTTTTATATACTAATAACAAACGGTCTGAAAGAAAATTAATGAAACAATTTCATTTACAAAAGCATCGAAAACAGTAAAAATTCAGCCAAGAGGCCTGTATCTTGTACACTGACCACTACAAAAGATTGCTGAAACAAATTAAAAAACAGACAAATGGCAAGTAATCCCATGTTCATGGATTATAAGACTTCCTATTGTTAGGATGATAGTACTACCCAAATTAATCTACAGATACAATGCAACCCCTATCAAAATCCTTATGGCCTTCTTTTTTAGGCTGAGCACCATGGCTCACACCTGTAATCCCAGCACTTTGGGAGGCTGAGGCAGGCAGATCACTTGAAGTCAGAAGTTCAAGACCAGCTTGGCCAACACGGTGAAACCCCGTCTCTACTAAAAATACAAAAAATTAGTTGGGTGTGGTGGCTCGTGCCTGTAATCCCAGCTACTCAGGAGGCTGAGGCAGGAGAATTACTTGAACCCAGGAGATGGAGGGTGCAGCACACTGATATTGCGCCACTACACTCCAGCCTGGGAGACAGAGTGAGACTCCATCTCGGCCTTAAAAAAAAAAAAAAAAAAACTAGAAAAAAATCAACCCTAAAGTTCATTTGGAATCTTCTAATACCAAAACAATCTTCAAGAAAAAAGTTCAAAGACTCACACTTTCTGATTTCAAACTGGCTATAAAACTACCATAATCAAAATCACATGGTACTGCACAGGGACAGACATACAGCCCAGTGGAGCAGAACAGAGAGTCTAGAAAGAAAATGCTTGCATATGTGGTCAGATGAGTTTTTGACAACAGTGCCATGATCATTCAATGGAGAAAGGACAGTCTTTCAACATATGTTGTTGGGAAAACTGGGTATCTACATTCAAAAGAATAAAGTTGGACCCTTACCTTACATACAAAAATTAACTTTGAGTCAAAGATCTAAACTGAAAAGCTAAAACCATAGAAGACTTAGAAGAAAATATAGGGGAAATTTTCATGACATTGGATTTAACAATCTTTTCTTGGATATGAAATCTAAAGCACAGGCAAACAAAAAATAAACTGGACTACATCAAAATTTAAAGCTTGTGCACCAAAGAACACTCTCAAGACAATGAAAAGACTATACAGAATGAGAGAACGTTTTTGCAAATCACATATCTTGGAAGAGATTAATACCCCAAATACATAAGGAATTCCTACAACTCAACAAACCAATGACCCAATTCAAAAATGAGTGAGGGACTTGAAAACATTTGTACAAAGAAGATATATAAATGGCCAACAATCACATGGAATAATGCTCATTATCACTGGTGATCAGGGAAATGTAAATCAAAACACCAGTGAGATAGTTCACAACTGTTGGAATGGCTGCCATTTAAAACAGAAAGTCGAATATAACCAGGGTGGTGAGCATGCAGAGAAATTGCAGTCCTTGTGTATTGCTGGGGAGAATGTAAAACACAGCTACTGTGAAAAACAGTATGGCTATACATGAACATAGAAAACCCTGTGCCCCAGCAGTTCCACTCCTAGGTATGTATCTAAAATAATGGAGGCCAGGCATGGTGGCTCATGCCTGTAATCCCAGTACTCTGGGAGGCCAAGGTAGGTGGATCACCTGAGGTCAGGAGTTTGAGACCAGCTTGGCCAACAAGGTGAAACCCTGTCTCTACTGAAAATACAAAAATTAGCTGGGTGTGGTGGCAGACACCTGTAATCTCAGCCACTTGGGAGGCTGAGACAGGAGAATCGCTTGAACCCAGGAGGTGGAGGTTGCAGTGAGCCAAGATCACATCACTGCACTCTGGCCTGGGCGACAGAGCAAGACACTGTTTCAATCAATCAACCAACCATGGAAAGCAGGGATTCAGACACATATACACCAATTTTAGAGCAGTATTATTCACAGTAGTCAAAACAGTTTTGTAGAAACAACCCAAGTGCTCAACATATGGATAGATAAAGTGTGGTGTATCCAATATACCACACTTGGGAATATTAAGGGACAAAAACAATGAATTACTGGTACATGCTAACATATGGATGAACCTTGAAAACATTATGCTAAGTGAAATAAGCCATACACATAACGACAAATACTGTATGCTTCTACTTACATGACGCACCTAGAATCAGCAAATTCATAGAGCAAGAAAGGAAAACAGATTACCAAGGGATGGGGATGGGAGGAATGGGGAATAGTTGTTTAATGGGTACCAATTTTTTTGGAATAATGAAAAAATTCTGGAGCTAGCTAGCTGTGATGGTTCTAAAGCACTGTTAATGTATTTAATGCTACTGAATGGCATACTTAAAATGGTAAATTTTATATTACTATATTTGACCTTAAAAAAAATTAAAAACTGGCCAGGCACCGTGGCTCATACCTGTAATCCCAGCACTTTTAGAGGCCAAGGCAGAAAGATCCCTTGAGCCCAGGGAACCCGCCTGGGCAATATAGTAAGACTTTGTCTCTCAAAAAAAAAAAAAAAAAAGGTTTAAAACATTACCTGGGCATGGTAGTGTGCACTTGTGGTCCCAGCTATTCAGGAGGCTGAGGTGGGAGGATCATTTGCTTGGGAGGCAGCAGTTTCAGTGACCCAAGATAACACCACTGAACTCCAGCCTGGGTGACAGGGAGAGACCCTGTCTGAAAGAAACAAAATTAAAAACTAAAGACACAATTTGAGCTACTAGAAAGGAAAACAACAATGCCTGGTATAAAATATACACTGAATTGAATAACCAGATATTTCAGGAAGAAAAGAAATTAAGACCCAATAATAGAAATGACATAATTTAAAAGATATGCACCTAACAGACTGTCAAAATATGTCATGCAAGAACACACAACTGCAAGGTGAGACAGACAAATTCACAATTAACTGAAGACTTCAACACTTCTCAGTAATTCAAAGATCCAACAGGCATAGATTCAGTAAACATTCCTTTTTTTATTTTAAAATACTTCACAAAGGTTGTATATGTTCATGACGTACAATGTTATGTTTTGATGTATATATACATTCTGTAATGGTTACCAGTCAGATTAACACATTGATGACCACCCATGCTGTACATTAAATCTTCAGAACTTGTTCACCTTACAGCTTGGTTTTTAACCTTTGACCAACATTTCTCCATTTTCCCTACCTTCTGGACTCTAGTAACCACCGTTCCTCCCTCTACCTCTGAGTCTGAGTTTTTAAGATTCCACAATTAAGTGGGTTCATGAAGTATTTGCCTATGTCTGCCTTATAGTGTCCACCCCGTTTATTCATGTTGTGACAAATGTCAGGATTTCCTTTTTATGGCTGAGTAAGATTCTGTTGTTTAAATATACATCACATTTTCTTTATTCATTCATTGATGGCTGCTAAGTTTGTTTCCATATTTTGACTATTGTGAATAATGCTGTAATGAACATGTGAGTGGCAGATAATCTCTTTGAAATACTGATCACTGCCTTTGGGCATATATGCATATATCCAGGGGTGAGAAGACTGTTGGATCACATGGTTTGTTTTTTTTTTTTAAGGAACCTCCACATTTTTTTCCACAATGGCTGTACAAATGTACATTTCCACCAACAGTACACAAAGCTTCCTTCTTCTCTATACCCTAACACTAATCTTTCGATAGTACCCATCCTTGCATGTATGAGGTAACATGTAATTGTGGTTTTGATTTGAATTTCTGTAATGATTAGTGATATTAAGTCCCTTTTCATATGCTTTCAGACCATTTGTATGTCTTCGTTGGAAAAAATGTCCATTCAAGGTTTTTTATTTTTTCTTATTGTTTTTACCCCTTGCAGAAACCAGTCTATTTTTCTTAATTTTTTAGTGTTTTGAGACGGGAGGGGTCTGATTATGTTGCCCAGGTTGGTGTTGAACTCCTTGATCTTCCTGACTCACACTTCTGAGTACTGGAACTACAACTGGGCACCACTATGCCCAGCTAATAATTGATTTTTTATGTTTTTAGACATGAAGTCTCCCTATGTTGCCCAGGTTGGTCCCAAATTCCTGGCCTCAAGCAGTCCTCCCAAGTACCTGGAATTATAGGCATGAGCCACGGCACCTGGCCTCCTAAACTTACAAGAGTGTTACGACTTTGAAACATACCCAGCTTTGTTGGTGTCTTCCCAGGCTGATCCTCACATTTGGCTTTGATTAGCCTTTATCAAATTATTTCTGCCTCAACAGACTTAATTTTGGTCAATAATTTAACTGAGGTACTTTATAGATAACAGTGTCCGTTATACCGCAGGAAATACTTCAGTGTTTAGATAATGAGAAAAGCAAAAGCTGTTCCCAATGACAGCTGCTCCCCAACTCAGCTCAAGGCGAAGTCTTACCCTGTTGAAAACTGTCACAAACCTCCATCAGACAAAGCTACCAGGTGACCATAATGGATCAACATGAAATTCTGTAACTATGTCACTGATATAGTTAGAAAGAAAACAGACTCCAAACCCTAAAAATGACCAGAAATCTCCTCTTCTAATATGACTGTGCTTCTTATGAATTAGCTTTAGCACCACTCTATTACTTTCTGCCTCCTAGATAAGATCTATTAGAATTTCCGAGGACGCAATTGAGTTCATCTCACAGCATCCAATACAAACACCTCACTTTGTTGAATAGCAATGAAATCACCCAAAAGAAACACAAATCCTGTAAGAAGTCCTCTTAAGCACCCTCTCATTGATAACCCTCAGTCATTTATGCTTTGTGTTCATCCTTATTACAACTCGTTACACACCACTCTTTGACTACAGGTGTGATTCTAGTGGTCTTTGGCAAGATGGCACACACAAAAAGCATGCTTTGTTCTTGTGGTATTATAAATGAGAAATTAGTTTCATGAGAAAACTTGTGACCATGTAAGGAATTTAAAAAAATTTTCCTTTACATTTTCTTTTACATTTTTTAAAGAAAAAAAGTACTTGAACTTATATGCAAATGGTAATACTGACTCATTATTTAGAATGTATAATGAATAACCTGACAAAATTACAAAGTTGACCTGAAAATGCATAATTGCAATGGGATATTTTAATATATAGTCTCAGGTAATGGAAAATATTAATACAGTATTTGTTAGTATACAAGTTGTTTTAAAAGAGTTAATAAAATATTTCTAAGAAATACCTGCATAAGTTGTTTGATAAATATGCATTGTTTTTATCACGTACAAACATAACTGAGAGAGTGCACATGATCACATTCAGCTGTAATTGGAAATTCTTGCAATCTGCCTGACCTAAGACATTTGTTCTCACAGAGACTGCGTCAGAGCAGTTACTGCACAATGCAACAGAGGAACAAGCCCCCATGTTGTTCTGTGTGACTGTATCATTGTAGCTGTCACGGGGAAACCAGGAACACAGTTATTACCAGTATTAACAGAATAAGGCATTTACTATGCAAATTAGATCTTATTTGAATATAATCTAGAGATGAGGGTAGTCAGAACAACAGAAAATACCCTCAACCATGACAGTTTTAATTAGTTGCCTGGTGGATTATGTTGATATGGGTAATGTTAACTAAATTTTCTAGAATCTTTTCTCTTTTTGTTTCCATGTTAGAATTCACCAATAGCCTAACGACATGAAAGCTGAGAGGCAGAACTTAAGAAGGCTGCAAGGGGACTGCATGGACACTGGCCTCCTGCCTGTTTTCCTGATACTTTGTCCTGACAATCAAGAGTTTCTTTAAAACACCACCGTCTACTTCTGTTTTCTCAGAGGGGTCGGGTTCCACAGATGTCTCCACAATCTTCACATCAAAGATCCATTTGCAGTTTGGATTTTCCTGTCTGTCTCCATGTAGATGGGTCCAAAACCTGACTAATGGCTTCTTCAGTTCTGCCTTCCAACTTTCATGTCAGTTAGACTACTGCTGAATTCCAACATAAAATCCAAAAGGGAATAGATTCTAGAAAACTTAGTTCACGTTACCCATAATGACATAACACAATCTAAGAGGGACACGTCCAACCTAGATTGTGTTGTCCTATCGCAGATGTCACTTCTTAATTCAAAGTCTACCATCCATATCTTGGCCAGAAAGAGTAAAATGTGGAAATAATTTACATAAGACTATATTGTATAACCTTGGCCCACTATTCATTAGCAAGGGAAATAAAATAAGGCTCTCCTAATAAAAAAGAAGAAAGATTTTCTCCTGAGGAAGGTGGAATATATACATAATGGATAAGGGAAAGCCAGTACCTGCCATAGGATGCCAGTAGGAAACTCCCAGTACCAAACTGTCATTTTTCAATGGCCTCTTCCTTACTTACAGAACTATTAAGAGAAAAAATGTTATTAACTAACTTAAGGAAAAAACACTACCAATTATACCTCTGCACTATTTCTTAAATAGTATTTACAGAATAATCTCACCTCAATGTTCATTTATGAAAATAAGTGGGAACCCACAGTCCAGAGATCCACTTTAAGAATGTGGCACTAAGCCAGGCAAGGCAGCACACACCTGTAGTCCCAGCTGCTCAGGAAGCTGAGGTGGGAGGATCCCATGAGCCTAGAAGTCCAAGGCCAGCCTGGGCAACATGGCAAGACCCATCTCAAAAACAAACAAACAAACAAACAAAAAAACCAAAAAAACTGGCCCAGTGTGGTGGCTCATGCCTATAATCCCAGCACTTTGTGGGGCTGAGGTGGGAGGATTATTGAGGTCAGGGGAGTTGGCGATCAGCCTGGGCAAGATAATGTTGCCTGTCTCTACAAATATATACACATATATAAAAATATTTTAAAATAAAAATGTATTAAAAACTAGAATCAAAAAGGGACGTGGCACTGATAAATACATTTATAAAATTTTTTCATGGCATGAATTTTCTGGAGCATTACAGCTGAATTAAGTTATATCAGGCTTTCCTGTATTACTTACATTCATGCAACTACTCTCCAGTATGAACTTTCATATCAACTTTGAAAATCGTTAAAATTGCAAAACTTTTGATATTTTACATTTATAGTTTCTATTCAGTGTGCACTTTCTTCACATGGTATTGTAAGGATGCACGCCAAATGAAGGCGTTGCCACAATCCTTACATTTATAAGGTTTCTCTCCAGTGTGCATTCTCATGTGTACTCGAAAGCCTGTAAGAAAACTGAAGGGTTTTCCACATTCTTTACATTCATAGGGTTTCTCTCCAGTATGAATTCTTTCATGTATATGAATATAACTGGAACTACTGAAGGCTTTCCCACACTGTTTACATTCGTAAGGTTTCTCTCCGGTGTGGGTTCTTTCATGGATCTGGAAACCTGCAAGAGTAATGTATGTTTTCCCACATTTTTGACATTCATACTGTTTCTTTGCAGTGTGCATCCTTTCATGTCTTCGGGCAGAACTACAACAATAAAAGGCTTTCCCACATTCCCTACATTTGTAGGGTTTCTCTCCAGTATGAGTCCTTTCATGTCTCTGAGCTGAGTAGTAGTATCTAAATGTTTTTCCACATTTTTTACATTCAAAGGGTTTATCTCCAGTGTGAGTACTTTCATGTGCTTGAAAACCTAAAGGAGACAAGTAAGTTTTCCCACACAGTTTACATTCATAGTGTTTCTGTGCAGTGTGATTCCTTTCATGCTTTTGAGCAGTACAGTGATAACTGAAGGCTTTCCCACATTCCTTACATTTGTAGGGTTTCTCTCCAGTGTGGGTCTTTTCATGTCTTTGAGCAGAGTTGTGATACACGAACACTTTTCCACATTTTTTACATTCATAGGGTTTTTCTCCAGTGTGAGTTCTTTCATGTGCTTGAAAACCTACAGAAGATATGTAGGTTTTTCCACATTGTTTACATTCATAGCGTTTCTGTACAGTGTGATTCCTTTCATGTGCTCGAGCAGAATGGCGGTAAATGAAGGGTTTCCCACATTCCTTACATTTGTAGGGTTTCTCTCCAGTATGAGCCTTTTCATGTCTTTGAGCGGACTGGTGATATCGGAATGCTTTTCCACATTCTTTACATTGATAGGGTTTATCTCCAGTGTGAGTCCTTCCATGTATTTGGAAAGAACGCTGACAACTGAAGGCTTTCCCACAGGCCTTACATGTATAGACTATCCTTGCACTGTGTGTTCTCTTATGCTTTTTAAAAGACTGCAGATAACTGAAGGGTTTCCCACATTTCTTACATTTATACGGCTTCTCTCCATATTCCCGACACTTATACAGTTTGTGTCTGGTGTAAGATCTGTTGTGTGTGTTAAGGGATGAATGATGGCTCAAGACTTTTCCACATACACTGCTTTCCCAAAGCTTTCCTCCAGAAGTTGTTTTCTTGTTCAGACTGAGATTTGGAATCTGGCTGAAACCTTCTTCACCATGACTACCTTCTTCACTTTCACAGAGTCTCTCTACCATATGATTTCTGTAAAAAATGAGCAGCACATTAATAGTCCATTTATTAAAGATGTTCTCTTTATTAACTGATACTAGAATAACTATTTTTTCCACTTTCAGGGAAAGTATAGACTTTTTTGTCTTGTCTAAATTGCTTGTGAGGTGAATGTATTGAATGCTGTGACTCTGCAAACGAGCTCAAACATAGCTGTTATGAAAACAGTGATATTCATATATGGGTTTCTTTTTTTTTTTTTTTTTGAGACAGATCTCACTCTGTCGCCCAGGCTGGAGTGCAGTGGTACGATCTTGGCTCACTGCAACCTCTGCCACCCGGGTTCAAGTGATTCTTCTGCCTCAGCCTCCTGAGTAGCAGGGATTACAGGCACCTGCCATTGCGCCTGGCTACTTTTTGTATTTTTAGTAAAGATGGAGTTTTACTATGTTGCCCAGGCTGGTCTTGAACTCCTGACCTCATGATCCACCCACCTCGGCCTTCCAAAGTGCTGGGATTATAGGCGTGAGCCACCGCGCCCGGACCATATATGGGTTTCTTAATACTGTTTCTAAGTGAACTATTTTTCAAACACTGAACATCTATGTCATATTTAAGAAAGCACTTTGGGTTAATATTTTCTTTTGTTTTGTTTTGTTTTTTTTTTTTTGAGATGAAGCTTCACTCTTGTTGCCCAAGCTGGAATGCAATGGCGTGACCTCGGCTTACTGCAGCAGCCTCTGCCTCCCGGGTTAAAGTGATTCTCCTGCCTCAGCCTCCCGAGTAGCTGGGATTACAGGCATGTGCCACCATGCCCGGCTAATTTTGTATTTTTAGTAGAGATGGGGTTTCTCCATGTTGGTCAGGCTGGTCTTGAACTCCTGACCTCAGGTGATCTGGCCGCCTCAGCCTCCCAAAGTGCCGGGATTACAGGCATGAGCCACTGCGCCAGCTGGGTTAATATTTTCTAAGAACAGATACATTTGAGGCTTGGCTTATGTTTCCTTAATTATCAAATTTAATGACATACTAAGATTTTCTCCTCGAATACTGCTGCTTGCTTTTCTGAGTGTGACTCACCTGAGATTTCTCCCCTGGTTTTTGTACTGCTCTTCAGTGTTCCATTCTTTTTGTTTTGTTCCTGAAATGTAGACCCAGAAAATTATCATAAGTTATTAGAAATTACAGAAAAAGTATTAGATTCTAGGTCCATCTGTGACCATGCCTGATTTACAAAAGAATTTTGCCCTTTCACATTCCACATCTTGGAATAGCATTGATATCCAAGAAAAATGTATTCTCTAATTCATTCAAGAACATGATAGAATGATTTCCTTTTTACCTATAGAGGCCAGATTCCTGAAGGTTTCCCACATCACATCTCTGTAGAGTTTCTTCTGGGAAGGATCCAGCAAAGCCCACTCCTCCTGTGTGAAGTTCACAGCCACATCTTCAAAGGTCACTGAGTCCTAAAACATTCCAAATGTGTGTAAAGGAGAATGGGTGAGACTGACAGCACTGGGCAACTGTACTCAAGTCATAAGATGTTCACGATGATTCTGTGATCTCCAGGGATTGATTCTATGAATTTGTTGTCCGAACTCTCTTTGGCCACACTCCCTCAGTAATTTATGAACACATGAAAATTATTTCTACACTTTCACTGTGATCACAATCATACTGCTTTCCAATGGCAGGATCCAGAGCACTTTGGAGAAGTGAGAGAACTGCTGTACAAAAAAATTCATTTTGGGCTCCTTCCCGATTCTTTGAAAATGAGAAAAACTCATCTTTTTTTTTTTTTTTTTTTTTGAGGGAGGCCAGTCATCCACATCACCAGGCTGGGGTACTGTCGTGATCTCGGCCACTGCAAGCTCCGCCTCCCGGGATCCGCCATTCTCCCTGCCTCAGCCCCTCCTGAGTAGCTGGGACTTCCTGAGCGCCCGCCATCGTGCCCGGCTAATTTTTTTTGTATTTTTAGTAGAGCGGGGGTTTCACCGTGTTATGGGATGGTCTCGATCTCCTGACCTTGTGATCCGCTTCCTTTCGGCCTCCCAAAGTGCTGGGATTACAGGCGTGAGCCACCGCGCCCGGCCTCATCTTCTTCTTATACATCACATCACTCAACATTCCATGAGACACAGGGTCAACTCTGGATAATGTGTGAATGAATAAAAGCACACTGAAGAACTAGAAGCTTTTTCTACTATTCCCATCACTAAACATGAGAACAAGAAACACGTGGAAATCAAACTTGCAACAATATTTACCTGACCATATTGTCCTGAGGTCCTCCAGGATATTCAAGGTAGTCAGATCCAGCCAGTTCAATCAAAATATTTCTTTTGGAGAAGTTGGCTGGGCACAATGGCTCACACCTGTAATCCTAGCACTTTGGGAGGCCGCGGCAGGCAGACTGAGCTCAGCAGTTTGAGACCAGCCTGGGCAACATGGTGAAACCCCGTCTCGGTGGCTCACACCTGTAATCCCAACACTTTGGGAGGCTGAGGCAGGTGGATCACCTGAGGTTGGGAGTTCAAGACCAGCCTGGCTAAAATGGTGAAACCCCGTCTCTACTAAAAATACAAAATTAGCTGGGTGTGGTGGTGCATGCCTATAATCCCAGCTACTCAGGAGCCTGAGGCAGGAGAATTGCTTGAACCTGGGAGGTGGAGGGTGCAGTGAGCCGACATGGTGCCATTGCACTCCAGCCTGGGTGACAGAGCGAGGCTCTGTCTAAAAAAAAAAAAAAAAATTAGCTGGGTGTAGTGGTGCACATCTCTAATCCCAGCTACTTAGGAGGCTGAGGCATGAGAATCGCTTGAGCTTGGGAGGCAGAGGTTGCAGTGAGCTGAGATCACACCACTTCACTGCACCCGAGAGAAGTGTTTATTTTCACTTGTGTTAATATTTATCAGAGACTTATTGTCCCATTTCATGGAGTTATTAAGTTACTGGGAAGTTAAAGCTCAGGCATGCCATCCTGAGATGGCAAAGTGCCAAAAGAGCTCTTTCCAGCAGAACCATTACAGTTAAACTTGGGCCTTGCTGACCCTGAGGAACAGGTTAAGATTTGCAATTTACAGTCTGGGCACGGTGGCTCAAGCCTGTAATCCAAGCACTTTGGGCGGCCGAGGTGGGCAGATCACCTGAGGTCGGGAGTTCGAGACCACCCTGACCAACATGGAGAAACCCAGTCTCTACTAATAATACAAAATTAGCCGGGCGTGGTGGCACATGCCTGTAATCCCAGCTACTTGGGAGGCTGAGGCAGAATTGCTTGAACCCGGGAGGCAGAGGTTGCAGTGAGCCTAGATGGCACCACTGCACTCCAGCCTGGGCAGTAAGAATGAAACTCCATCTCAAAAAAAAAAAAAGAAAAAGAAAAAAAGACTTGCAATTTACAATAAAGTGCGTTAAAGTCCACAATGAAATGATGAATTTACGCATGATTATAAAATGTATAAAATGTTCTCAGCAGAGGTTTCTTCCAAAAGAACATAAAAATGCCCTTTCTCCAATTTAAGAAGGAAGTGATTCCCCAGTCACTCTAGAGAAGAGGGATAAGAGTTAAATTGAACTTCTCAGAAACCATACAAGGAGCAAATAGAGTGAAATATTTAAAGTTCTGAAAGAAAAACATCTGTATCAAGCAAAATTATCCTTCAAGTGAGTCCATAGTACTTTCTGAGACAAAAATTGAGGGAATCTGTCACGAGTACACCCGCTTTGCAAGAAATGTTAAATTCACCAGAAAGAAGGTAAATGACAAAGAAAGGTACTGCAATAGAGAAGGCATAAGTGGAATAAAATATAATCATTTTCTCATTCTCAATTAATGTGACAGATAACAGGTTGTTCAAAGTAACAATAGCTACAACATGTAAGTACAGTTTATGGATAAGTAAAACAGCATTGTTATAAGGGAGGGAAGAATTGGGAATACTCTATTATGAGTTACTTGGGCAACCAGTGAAGTGGCCTAAGATTGCCAGAAAGAGGGCTTAGGATAGTTGTATACTGAAAACTCAAGGGCAACCATTACAATAGTTTAAAAAAAAAAAAAGCATAATCAATATGTTAAGAGAGGGAAATAAATGAAATCAGGTAAGATAAATAGTCAAACACAGAAGTCACAAAGAAAATTAAAAAGTATGTTATTTACAAGAAAACTACCTACCTAATTATATGTTGTCTACAAGAAACTTTTTTTTTTTTTTTTTTTTTAGAGATGGAGCCTCACTCTGTCTCCCAGGCTGGAATGTGGTGGCACGATCTTGGCTCACTGCAACCTCTGCCTCCTGGGTTGAAGCGATTCTCCTGCCTCAGCTTCCCAAGTAGCTGGGACTATGGGTGTATGCCACCACACCCAGCTAATTTTTTATTTTTTAGTAGAGACAGGGTTTCACTTTACAATGGTCAGCTGGTCTCGAACTCCTGACCTCAGGTGATGTGCCCGCCTCGGCCTCCCAAAGTGCTGGGATTACAGGTGTAAGCTACTGCACTCGGCATTTTTTTTTTTTTTTTTTTAAGACGGAGTCGTGTTGTTGACCAGGCTGGAGTGCAGAGGTATGGTCTCAGCTTACTGCAACCTCTGCCTCTCAAGTTCAAGTGATTCTCCTGCCTCAGCCTGCTGAGTAGCTGGGATTACAGGCACGCACCACCATACCTGGCTAATGTTTGTATTTTTAGTAGAGACAGGGTTTTGTCATGTTGGCCAGGCTGGTCTCAAACTCCTGACCTCAGGTGATCCACCCGCCTTGGCCTCCCAAAGTGCTGGGATTACAGGCGTGAGTCACTGCACCCGCCCAAGGGGTTGATTCTCTAAGAGGACACAGAGAATCTATGTGTAATATTTAGCATGTATGTGCATAACAAAAAAATTGCAAAATGCACAAGGCAAAATGTGATACGACTACAAGGAGAAATACATGAATCCATGACTATGGTTGAGATTTCAACACCCTCCTACCAGTAATTAAGAGATCCAGTAGGCAAAAAAAAAAAAAACAGGAAGGACAGGCCGAGTACAGTGGCTCACGCCTGCAATCCCAGCACTTTGGCAGGCCAAGGTGGGCGGAGTTCAAGACCAGTCTGGCCAACATGGTGAAACCCTGTCTGTACTGAAAATACAAAAAAATCAGACAGGAATGGTGGTGTGCACCTGTAATCTCAGCTAGTTGGGAGGTTGAGGCAGAGGAATTGCTTGAACCAAGGAAGTGGAGGTTACAGTGAGCCGTGATCGCACCACTGTGCTCCAGCCTGCACTCCAGCCTGGGCGACAGAGAGAGACTCCATCTCAAAAAAAATAATAATAAAAAAAAATAAAAAATAAACGAATGAAAATACAGCCTATTAAACTTTGTAGGGGCTGGGCGTGGTGGCTCATGCCTATAATCCCAGCACTTTGGGAGGCTGAGGTGGGTGGATCACTTGAGGTCAGGAGTTCGAGACCAGCCTGGGCAACATGGCAAAACTCCGTCTCTACTAAAAATACAAAAAAATAAGCCAGGCGTGGTGGCGCATGCCTGTAATCCCAGCTACTTGGGAGGCTGAGGCATGAGAATTGCTTGAACCTGGGAGGCAGAGGTCGCAGTGAACCAAGATCGTGCCACGGAACTCCAGCCTGGGTGACAGAGTCAGATTCCATCTCAAAACACACACACACACCCACACACACACCCACACACCCCTTTGTGGGACACAGCAAAAAAGGGAGTACATAGAGGACAAATATGCTACTGAACAGATACGCTAGAAAGGAAGAAAAATATATAATCAATTATCTAAGCATGTGCTTCAGGAAATTAGAAAAAGCAAATTAAAACCATAGTAAGCAAAAGAAAAGACATTTTTTCAAATAGTGAAACTGCAAGAAATAAAAAAAAAAAAAAATCAAAACCAAAGCCCGCTCTTTGAAAAGATGAATAAAATTGATAAAAATCTAGTCAAGCTAACTGAAGAAAACAAAGAGGATAGAAATTACTAATATCACAAATGAAAGGGAGGATAATGAAAATCAGAAAGCATCTGGCAAAGTACGACTTCCATGTATGATAGCAAACTAGGAATAGAGAGAAACTACTATTTCTTAAGAAAGAACATCTACAAGAAACTTACAGCTAACATCATACTTAATAGTGAAAAACAAAATGCTTTCCCAGTAAGATGAAGAACAAGGCAAGGGAGTCCCCTCATGCAGCATTTCTATTCAACATGGTACTGGCACATAGTGTGGGCTTGCATCAGAAGCCTGTGGACAACTTATGACCATCTGGCTACCTACAGGGGCCACAAGAAGGGGTTGCTAAAGCCTACATAGTCTGGCGGGGCGCGGTGGCTCACGCCTGTAATTCCAGCACTTTGGGAGACCGAGGTGGGCAGATCACCTGAGAATCCAGGGAGTTCGAGACCAGCCCTCAACCTGGAGAAACCCTGTCTCTCTACTAAAAATGCAAAATTAGCCAGGTGTGGTGGTGCATACCTGTAATCCCAGCTACTCAGGAGGCTGAGGCAGGAGAATTGCTTGAACCTGGGAGGCGGAAGCTGCAGTGAGCCGAGATTGTGCCATTGCACTCCAGCATGGGCAACAACAGCAAAACTCCATCTCAAAAAAAAAGGCCTTCATAGTAAAGGAGTCTGAGGGCATTAATTGCACGGCAGTTTGAACAGTCTAGAAGCCTCTGTGGTAGAAATACCCATTCGAGGTGGGCTAACCTGCAAGTCACAGCATTAATTGGATTTAATTAAAATTTGAGCACAAGAATTATGTTGCCTCCAGAACAAAGAACAAAAGACTCTAAAAGATATTGTGATGGCAAAAGTCAATAGCTATTTCTTAGCCTGGCCAACATGGTAAAACCTCGCCTCTGCTAAAACTACAAAAAAATTAGCCAGGCGTGGTGGTGCATGCCTGTAATCCCAGCTACTGGGGAGGCTGAGGCATGGGAATCGCTTGAGCCTGGGAGGTGGAGATTGCAGTGAACCGAGATCACACCACTACACTCCAGCCTGGGTGACAGAGAGACCCTGTCTCAAACAAAACAAAACAAAACAAAACAAAAAAACACGCTATTTCTTCACTATGTCAGGGAGGATGCGAGTCCTCTGCTTACCACTTAATTTTCTGGAATTTAGCCAAGGTGTCAGTGTGTCTTACATTCTAGATGGGGCAATGGCCCTTCCACTTTTTGTAAGCTCTTTTCTTTCAATATTTGTATGTCCTGAATGGATGTCAAATGACTGTCCCCAGAAACCAATCACTTTTTTTTTTTTTCTTGAGACGGAGTCTTGCTCTGTCACCCAGGCTGGAGTGCAGTGGCACAATCTTGGCTTACTACAACTTCTGCCTCCCAGGTTCAAGTGATTCTTGTGCCTCAGCCTCCCAAGTAGCTGGGATTACAGGCGCTCACCACCACACCGGGCTAATTTTTGCATTTTTTAAAGTAGAGACAGGTTTTTGCCATGTTGGCCAGGCTGGTCTCAAATTCCTGACCTTGAGTGATCTTCCCACCTCAGCCTCCCACAGGTGTGGGATTACAGGCATGAGCCACTGCACCTGGCCAGCAATGACTTTAATGTAATGCCATGCCTGTGCTCCTGGAGAAAGGTACATAAAATTTAGATCTTGCTGGCAAAGACTGAATAGCAAGGCTACTGAGGTGCCATGAAAAGAAACCAGATAAAGGTGGACCAAATCCCTTCAAAGGTGAAGGTAAACTGCAGCTAAGAGTCTCTTGAAATAGAGACTGAATAGAACCTATACAAATCTGTGACACCAGAATATCTACCACTTGTTCGTTGGATGGAGTCAGTAATTTCCATAATGTTGGATATTGGGTGTAGGGGCTCAATAGGTTGGGATCACAGCAGTAAATTGCAGTAATCCACTTTGAGGCACCCAGATTTAAGAACAAGCCAAATTAGGCTGGGTGTGGTGGCTCACACCTATAATCCCAACACTTTGGGAGGCTGAGGAGGGTGGATCCACCTGAGTCAGGAGTTCGAGACCAGCCTGGCCCACATGGTGAAACCCTGTCTTTACTTAAAAAAATACAAAAATTGGCTGGGCATGGGGGCTCATGCCTGTAATCCCAGCACTTTGGGAGGCCAAGGCAGGTGGATCACAAGGTCAGGAGGTCAAGAGCAGCCTGGCCAACATGGTGAAACTCCGACTCTACTAAAAATACAAAACTTAATCAGGCGTGGTGGCAGGTGCCTGTAATCCCAGCTACGTGGGAGGCTGAAGCAGGAGAATCATTTGTAACTGGAAGGTGGAGGTTGCAGTGAGCCAACATCGCGCCACTGCACTCCAGCCCCGGCAACAGCAGCAAAACTGTCTCAAAAAAAAAAAAAAAAAAAAATTAGCTGGGTGTTGTGGTGCATGCCTGTCATCCCAGCTACTCGGGAGGCCAAGGCAGAAGAATCACTTGAACCTGGCTGGTGGAGGTTGCAGTGAGCCAAGATTGCGCCACTGCACTCCAGCCTAGGCGACAGAGCAAGACTCTATCTCAAAAAAAAAACAAAAAAAAACAAAAAACCGGTCAGGCCAAATTAGGCTGTTAACTGGAGAAATACTCAGCCAAATGCAGTGGCTCATGTCCATAATCCCAGCACTTTGGGAGGCTGAGGTAGGAGGACTGCTTGAGCCCAGGAGTTCAAGAACAGCTTGGGCAACAGTGTGAGATCTCATCTCTCCAAAAAAAAAAATTTAGCTGAGCATGGGGGCGCACCTGTGGTCCCAGCTTCTCAGGAGGCTGATGCAGGAGGATGCTTGAGTCCAGGTGTTGGAGGCTGCAGTGAGCTGTGATTGCATCACTGGATTCCAGCCTGGGCAACAGAGTGAGATCTTGTCAAAAAAAAAAAAAGAAAAAAGAAAAAAACGGCAGCACTGGGGATAGTTGCCCCTTCACTACAACCATATAACCATTTTGTATTAATGGTTTTGTATAATGGCTGTCAATCCTTCCAGGCCCAGTTCAATTTACATTGAGTCATATTAACTAATTTAATTGGGGAGTAAGTTCCATGGGGTCCCATTTTGTCAATCTAATTTGTAACTGCCAAAGACTTAATTTAAATTTATGGCTAGGTGCAGTGGCTCATTCCTGTAATTCTAGCTCCCTGGGAGGCCGAGACAGGTGAATCACTTGAGGCCAGGAGTTTGAGACCAGCCTGGCCAACATGGCAAAACCCCGTCTCTACAAAAAACACAAGAATTAGCTGGGTTTGGTGGAGAGTGCCTGTAATCCCAACTACTCACGAGGCTGAGGCAGGAGAATTGCTTAAACTTGGGAGGCGGAGGTTGCAGTGAGTGGAGATCCCGCCACTGCACTCCAGCCTGGGTGACAGAGCAACACTCTGTCTCAATAAATAAATAAATAAATAAATAAATAAATAAATAACTCACTCACTGGTTCAGAGCTTCCTTGGTCACTGTGGGATTTTTAAGGGCTGTTGTCTCACCTTGTCACCCAGGCTGGAGTGCAGTGGCACAGTCACAGCTCACTGCAGCCTCAACCTCCCAGGCTCAAGCTACCCTCCCACCTCAGCCTCCCAAAGCCAGGACTACAGGTGTGCGCCACTACACGCAGCTAATTTTTGTATTTTTACAAATACAGGGTTCCACCATGTTGCCCAGGCTGGTCTTGAACTCCTGGGCTCAAGCAATCCACCCACCTTGGCCTCCCAAAGTGCTGGGATTACGGGCGTGAGTCACCGCACCTGGCCCTATGTGATATTTTAAGACAATTTGTTCTATAATACAACCAAGAATGATTTAGCCAACACAATAGTTACGATGGCTAAGGAGAGGCACAGGGATTTCTGCTCTATTTATTTTATATTCAGTAACTCCTCTATGAGTATCGGGACACCTTCATTACATTTGATGGGATACCCAGATACAACTATAACATGAGCCCTAGTACTAATCCCATGAAGGTTTATCAGCTCATACAGATGTTAAAATTCAGAACCTACATTATAGAGGACAAAATCCCAAGGAGTGCCCTTTTATGATTTTTGTTATGCAAATCCCTTTAATACATTTTCAATTGGGTCAAACTGTGGACTTCTGTTTCATCAGTGTTTTTTCCTTTTGTTCCTTCCCTTCCCTGTTTTGGTTTTTGGTTACCGGATATACTTTGGGGGAGGGTGTGTCCTCTCTAAACTGGTACTAATACTTTTTTTTCCCCACCAGCGAGCCGGTGTCATCAGGGTGTCATCGGTGTCATCAGGGTGAAGGGCCTCCCCTACGGCAATGGTTGCTCTAGAAGGTTTAAGAACCCCGGGTTTAAGTCAGGTTTGAACTAACTTCTTTGCTACGCCACAGCTATGCCATGGGTGTTATCCCCACTAAACCGAAAGGTCAAGATCTCTGTCACGGTAGAGGCGTATGAGGCAGCAGCAATAGCACTTCAGGGTCTTGGGGAACCTTCTGCTGTTAAAGAGTGTGGACTCAGCCCATTATCTGATGGCTGCTGTTCTCTACCTTCCCTCCCTGTCTTCTTTTTGAAGGACTGCTCCTCCGGGGCAGCCACATAATGACCAACCTCTGACGCAGTGTATATAGTCCCCCCTCCACTCGCACTCTTTACATTTGGGGCAACGTAGGCATGAGTCACAACTTCACTATAAATACACAGGCAGGGCTCTTTCCGTCTCAGGCCGCCACTACGAGAGGAGCCGCCACCATGTCCGCGCATCTGCAATGATGATCCTGCGGAACTGCTCCAGTTTCCTGATCGAGAGGAACAAGCCGCCCTACAGCACCGAGCCCAGTAACTTGAAGGCCCCAACTCCTTCCGCTACAACGCGCTGATTCACCACAAGACTGTGGGCGTGGAGCCGGCAGCCGAGGGCAAAGGTGTGGTGGTGGTCAAGAAACGGAGATCCGGCCAGCCGAAGCCTGCCACCTCCTACGTGCGGACCACCATCAACAAGAAAGCTCGCGCCACGCTCAGCAGCATCAGACACGTGATCTGCATGAACAAGCACCGCCCCGACCTGCGCATGGCCGACCTGCGCATGGCAGCCATCCGCAGGGCCAGCGCAGCCTGTGATGGCGAAGAGGAAGCGGACCCGCCCCACCAAGAGCTCCTGAGCCCCCTAGCCCCAAAGCAATAAAGAGTCAGCTGGCTTTCTCACCACCAGCCCCACACGCCCACCAAAAAAGAAAAAAAAAAAAAAAAAACACACACACACAGGTAGGTCCTTGCTCAGGATGTAAACCCAGGACCACTTTAAGGACGGCCCTACTCCCATACTCCAGCTCCCAAATTCCAAGGAATTATCAAACTGTCAACTAAGGTCAGCTGAATCTAGAACCAGACTTGGCAGGGCTCAACAATGGAAGAAACACAGAGCAGCACAGCACAAAGCATGTGCTCCCAGTAAGCAGCAGCTCAAACTCTAGATGGGCCATAGAGCAGGTTAGCAATTCAGAACAAGAGAAGATAGACCCACGATGGTGGTCAATGTCTAGACATCTTGTTCGCAGCACCAACTGCTAGTCACCTAGAGAGGCGAGGCTGCAATGATGGCACTGATGAGAGTGGGTCTCACATACACTGAGAGGGTATGAAAAGGCTTATTACTCCCATGACTGAGGTTTCCAGGGAGAACAGGGCAGGCCTCTCAAGCAGGTGGGAAATGGCTTAAAAGAGCAAGGAAGGGAACTTGCCCAGGTATTTACTGTGGTTGGAAGTGGGGCTGGACACAAGTTCCTCTGCATGGGCAGCTGGTTATGTGGTTTGAATCTCCTGCCTTGACACAGGAAGGATGCCCAGGCCTTCTCAGCTTGTCCAGAAGTGGGGCATTAAGGGAAGAGGATGAAGTGGTCAATTGTGAAACATTAAAAATGTGGAGTCCAACCACTAATTACAAGAACAATGGTGAACAGGGCCAGGCATGGTGGCTCTGGTGGCTCACACTTGGAATCCCAATGCTTTGGGAGGCCAAAGTGGAGGATTGCTTGAGCCCAGGAGTTCAAGACCAGCCTGAGCAACATAGCCAGACCCCATCTCTATATAAAAAATAAAGTAGCTGGGTGTGCTGGTATGCGACTGTAGTCGTAGCTACTCAGGAGGCTGAGATGGGAGAATCACTTGAGCCTAGGAGTTCAAGGTTACAGGGAGCTATGATTGCATTACTGCACTCTAGCCTGGGTGACAGAGCAAGACCCTGTCCTCTGTCTCTAACAACAACAACAAAAAAGACAATGCGTTCACCAATAGTGAATAGAAAAAAATATGCATTTGCAATTGCTTGTTTTTATATAAAGAAACACTAACAGATGCACAAGTAATGATCAAAACTGGTTATCTGGGGGTGGCTGGAGCAAGAGCACTAGGGTAAACCAGGATATTCTGGCAGTAAGTTTTCTCAACCCACACTTTCTTGTAGATTTTTTTTAAACCTTTGCATTTTAAATGATTGAAAAAATTATATAAACCATACTTTACTATTAGCCATTATTTTTAATTAACTTGTTTCTAAAATTTATTGAATTTTAACTTTTTTTAAACATAGGAAACCATTCTAAGATTTCATCTTTTAAATGATAATAGGTATGAAAGTGTAAACTAAGAAAAAAATCTCTAACTAAATGACAAATTGCATCCTGTTTTGTATTTCTACTGTATCCCAGAGGGCAGTGCTTTCAGGAATGAGTAGCCTATTTAATGCATGATAGATTGAAACCTAACTCTCTAAATGTAAAAAAGTCTCAAAGCTTACGTAAGCTTTGAGTAGTTTCCCTTGTATCATTAAAATAGGAACTCACTTGAATTTTCATCTTATCAATTAAAATAATTCATTTTTCTTAGGAAGAGTAGAGCCTTTTAAATGTCACATCCTCTAGGGATATGCACACACAAAACTGACTTAAAAATGAAAAATGTACCCGAGAACTTTAATGCACTCATCTTGCATCTTGAGATTCTTTTGCACAAAAGGAACACAATTCTGTTTGGTTCCAGAATTATCTTGCCTGACATCATATTTATCAACTTTCATTTTCAAAGCTGAAGAAACGAAAGAAACGAATATCCTACACACTCACACATATAAAATTACAAAATGCTAAGGGAAACTACAGTTGGAGCACCACAATAAACAGATAAAGGAATCCAAAGGAAAGAAACACAGATATTCTTCTTATCAGCTTAGCAGCCTGCTTCCCCACAATTCAGAACTGTAAAACCCATACACAGAAAGTCAAACACCTTAACAAGCTTGGGGGTCAGACTCTCACCATTAAGGCCTAACACCTAGAGTAGTTCAGTCCCAGATTCAGTTTAAGGTTCTGACCCAAATGAACTCTCTAATTCATCAATCTCAGATCCAGGAGACAAAAGTCCTAACTTCACAGACTTTCTCAACACGTAAATATTACACTCTGAATGCAGCAACACTGGGGATGCAAAACTGAAGGCCAGGAGTGGCGGCTCATGCCTGTAATCCCAGCACCTGGGAGGCCAAGATGGGATTCCCTGAGGTCACAAGTTTGAGACCAGCTTGGGCAAGGTATCAACACCCTATCTCTACAAAAAACAAACAAACAAACAAACAAAAAAACAAGCATGGTAGCATGTACCTGTAGTCCTAGCTACTTGGGAGGCTGAGGCGGGAGGATCACTTGAGCCCAGGAGTCCAGGCTGCAGTGAGCCAAGACTATGCCACTGCACCTCAGCCTGGGTGACAGATTAAGAACCTGTCTCAAACAAAACAACAGCAACAACTACCCCTCAAATCCACTGTCTAAAAGCAAGCCCAAGGAAACTACAATTACAACCCCAGAAAGTATCATGCTGTTCCCCTCCCCACCACCTACGTGTGGATCCCCAGTTTTCCAATGCTCAGTTTCTGTCAGTACCAAAGAAGTCTTTCCTTGATAGGTGTGAGTATGTAGGACACCTGCTTTCCTTGATAACAGTAAGTACATAGGACATCTGTAGGGGAGGGGCTCTAAGAAGAACCACCTGGGTCTTAATTACTTCCCTTGGCAGAGTCAAAGGTGGCCTTACCTTCTAGTCACTGCCTCAGGCCTCCGCTCACCAGTCATGTGGCTTTAGAACACTTTTGATATTTTAAATGAGAGAAACCCAGTGTTTCAAGAATTCAGCAAAATCACTCAAACCAAGTATTTATGTATAAAGCACGGAAGCAAACTGTAAAACATCTAGTTTCAAAGCAAAACCTACAAATATCTATTCCTTTTGGAAAATGAAGTTAATCAGAAATGATTATTTAATCATTAGTCAAACTATTAATCATTAATCATAACAAACTATAATCATTAATTAGTCAAACTAATAATTTAATCAACAGTTAATTATGGCCGGGCGCGGTGGCTCAAGCCTGTAATCCCAGCACTTTGGGAGGCCGAGACGGGCGGATCACGAGGTCAGGAGATCGAGACCATCCTGGCTAACACGGTGAAACCCCGTCTCTATTAAGAAATACAAAAAAAACTAGCCGGGAGAGGTGGCGGGCGCCTGTAGTCCCAGCTACTCGGGAGGCTGAGGCCGGAGAATGGCGTGAACCCGGGAGGCGGAGCTTGCAGTGAGCTGAGATCCGGCCACTGCGCTCCAGCCTGGGCGACAGAGCGAGACTCCGTCTCAAAAAAACAAAAACAAAAACAGTTAATTATTAGAAATACATACATTTTTAAGATGGGGTCTCACTCTGTCACCCAGGTTGGAGTGCAGTGGCATGATCTCGGTTCACTGCAACCTCCACCTCACAGGCTCAAGCAATCCTCCCACCTCAGCCTCCAAAGTAGCTGGGACCACAGGCACGTGCCACTATGCCTGACTAATTTTTTGTATCGTTTGTTAGAGACGGGGTTTTGCCATGTTGCCCTGGCTGATCTGGAGCTCCTGAGCTCAGGAGATCCACCCACCTTAGCCTCCCAAAATGCTGGGGTTACATGCATGAGCCACCGTGCCCAGCCAGAAATGGTTTTCTAAACAATCATATTTTAACACACCTAGGAATTTTAAGGCTAAGCCCTGGAATTCCTTTTGAAATCAACCAAAAGAAAAAAACGAGCCTCAGAAACTTAGAAGAAAAAGGGGTTAAAATAATATTTAGGCTAGGCACAGTGGCTCACGCCTGTAATCCCAACATTTTGGGAGGATCACTTGTGCTCAGGAGTTTGAGACCAGCCTGGGCAACACAGAGAGGCACCCTCTCTACAAAAATTAGCTGGGTGTGGTAGTCCCAGCTACTCAGGAGGCTGAAGTGGGAAGATCGCTTGAGCTGGGGCGGTCGAGGTTGCAGTGAGCCTTGATCTCCCCACTGCATTCAAGCCTCAGCAAGAGTGGGGCTGTGCCTCAAAAAAAAAAAAAAAAAAAAAAAAAAAAAAAAGCAGGACGTAATACTGGACTTTTTTTTTCCCCCCAGAAATTCACCTTTCTTGCCTTTTTGGAACTATTTTGTACCATCCTTCACGCTCTAGTGATTGAACACACATTTACTTAAGTACTGACACACAATTGAGTCGACGTTTTCAAGGTGACAAAGCCGGGGAGGCTCAGTGCTGATCTGCAACTATTCTCAAGGACAGATCACCCAGAAAAATCTCCAAATAAGATCCTCAACACATAAGATGTCTGTGTCGAGGAAAGATACTGGGAGGTGAGGCACAACCATTTCATACAACTAACTTCCAGGCTGCTATCTCTGCTTTCCTTTCTCGTAAAACATCCACAAACGACAACAAAATTAAAAGACTAACCTTTTGCTCTGTGGAAAATAGATTAAAACACAGTAAGTTTTCCCTGAAAGTCCTCGAGAGGGTCTTAGAAACTGTGACTTCAAGGCATAACAAAACCTATTTGTTTCCTCATCAACGATGTAAGGAACATTCTAGAACCTGGTGTACGTCGTTTAGCTAAAGTCGCACCCGAGGCGGGAATTCTCCCCATGACCCTCCAGTGGACCCCGCACAATCTGGGGGAGACGCGGGGCTGCGGGCGCGGAGCTGTCCAGAGAGGGCTCCGGGGCTGGGGGCAAAGTCGCCACGCAGGGACGCGACAGGACGCCCGAGGTCCTGACTGCCGGCCGGCCCGGGGCCACCCTGTGGCCCAGGGACCGAGGGCCGAGCTGCGCCATGGGAACTCGGGACCCAGACCCTGGAGTCGCCCGCGGGAGGCCCGCGTAAAGCCACAGCCGGTTCCAGCCAGCCCCTCCTCCCGCGTGTTGGGACCCCTGCCCGGCACACTCACCATTTCCTGGACTCGGGGTGTCCTGGCATCCTCCTTACGGCTATTCTGGCCACAGCTGGGCAAATCGCGACACACCCTGCGCTGACACACCCTCTGCGCGTTCAGAGAAGCCGAGAGCTACTCGACGGCTCCAAGGCGAGTGGAAAAAAAAAAAAACCCTAACCCACGGGCTTCGGCGTGTCGCCCCGCCCGCTGTCCTACAGCACACTTGATTGGACAGCTGGCGCGGCCCCGCCCTCAGAACTCTTGATTGGATAGTGCCCTAGGCCCCTCCCCCTGGGGGGCCACAGTGCAAAGAGGAGAGATAAAGCAAGCGCCTGAGAGGAGCCAGAATGACAGGTTCTTGGCCATTGCCCTGGCCAGTTTGGGCATCTTCCCTGATCCATTTTCCCCTATCAATAAGTTAAATGAGTCAAAGATCCTCAAACCTACTGTTTAAATAAGATACCAGCAGGACATGCCCTCGCCAGAGGACATTGGAATTTAAGAACTTGCTCCTGGCTTTCCAGAGCTGGCACTGGTGTCTCCCTGTACTAATGGGCCTTTCTTTCTTCTTCCTCTTGGACAAAAGGGAATTGCATTCTCAGTGGCCAAAGGAACGATCCTCGTGCCTCAGAGCAGGAGGGGTACCTAGACCAGGCCACACTGGAACATGGGGGAGGGCTTGATGTCCTGCAGGGGTCAGGAATTTGGAAAGAAAGGCTGTTGGTGGCATGGCGAAGGGTTCCTCACACCTTATCCTTATCCCTCAGTCTACTCATTTTCTTTTCTCTCTCTCTTTCTTTTTTTCACAGAGTCTCACTCTGTCGCCCAGGCTGAAGTGCAGTGGCGTGGCGTCATCTCGGGTCACTGCAACCGCTGCCTCCTGGGTTCAAGCAATTCTCCTGCCTCAGCCTCCCGAGTAGCTGAGATTACAGGCACCCATCACCACACCCGGCTAATTTTTGTATTTTAGTAGAGACGGAGTTTCACCTTGTTGGTCAGGCTGGTCTCAAATTCCTGACCTCAGATAATCCAACTGCCTTGGCCTTGCAAAGTGCTGGGATTACAGGAGTGAGCCACCGTGCCCGGCCTGTCTACTCATTTTCAGCCAAAAAATTAAAACACACCAACAAGGGAATATAGTTATTTAATATACGGGAAAAAGGGGAATTATATGACAGCAATATGCTATAAAGGAACAAAAAGGGAAGAAAAGGAAACCTCTGAATTGGTTCATTTAAGCAGTCTACTGCACTACCATTTACAAGGAAAACGCCAAGTGACAAACATATTCCTAAGCTTGGGAGTCAGACTTTGTTGAAAGGAGCCCAAGAGTCTATCAGTCCCTGGTGATGAGGCAGAGAAACCTAAGGATTTAACTCTGGGAGCTCAACATGCCCTCCTGTTCCCACCTCATGTGGGAACAATCTCGCCTTCAAGATCTTTATTTTCAAAAGCAAGAAACTCTCACCTGGAGTCAGTTTAAGGTTCTGCCCTAAATAAATTGTCAACTTTATAAACCCTTCCTCCAGCAAACAACCCAAATGAGACTTTCTCTAAGTCTCACCTTTACAGATTGTCTTTTTTTTTTTTTTTTTTTTTAATTTTTGAGACAGAGTCTTGCTCTGTTGCTGAGGCTGGAGTACAGTGGTGTGATCTCGGTTCACTGTAACCTCTGCCTCCCACGTTCAAGTGATTCTCCTGTCTCAGCCTCTCAAAAAGTAGGGTTTACAGGCGAGCGCAACCACACCTGGCTAATTTTTGTATTTTTAATAGAGACGGGGTTTTGCCGTGTTGGCCAGGCTGGTCTCAAACTCCTGACCTCAGGTGATCCGCCTGCCTTGGCCTCCCAAAGTGCTGGGATTACAGGCGCCTTTGGTGTTCTTAAACACACACACACAGCTCCTTCCCCAACCCAGTCACAAAGATACTCTCCTACATCTGATGCTAACTTTGTGTTTTTGCTTTTCATCATTTTAATGTGTGTTAACTTTCATATATGATATGAGATAAAGGTGTCAGTTCATCTTTCTGCAGGTTAATATCCAATTGTCCCAGCACTATGTTGAAAACACTTTCCCCATTATCTTGGGGCATTTGTAGAAAATCAACAGACCATAAATGAAGATTATTTCTGGTCTCTCTGTTCTGTTCTATTGGTCTATGTCTAACGTTACACCAGTATATCCGGCTAATGTACTACCTGCCCTGATGATGGATAGCCCCACTTCATTCCACATGATTGCTTTGCAGGTCCAGAAATGGTTTCAGAGCCAGGAGAAAATCTCTTTATTATTATTATTTAATTTATGCCGTTGAGACACAGTCTCACTCTGTCACCCAGGCTGGAGTGCAGAGGCATGATCATGGCTCACTACAGCCTCAAACTCCTGGGTTCAAGTTATCCTCCCACCTAGTAACTGGGACTACAAGCACATGTCAGCATGCCTGACTGATTTTTTTTTTTTTCTGAGACAGGGTCTCGCTCTGTTGCCCAGGCTGGCATGCAGTGGCACAATCATGGCTCACTCCAATCTCACCCTGCCAAGCTCAAGCAATCCTTCCACCTCAGCTTCCTGAATAGCTGAGACTACAGGTGTGCACCACTACACCCAACTAATTTTTAAAATTGTTTGTAGACACAGGGTCTCCCTATGTTGCTGAGACTAGTCTCAAATTCCTGGACTCAAGTGATCCTCCTGCCTTAGCCTCCCAAAGTGTTGGGATTACAGGCTTGAGCCACCATGCCTGGACCCCTGGCTATGAGAATTTGGGAAGCACTCCAATCACAAGTAGATAGTTTATCCACACCTGGATACTCCAAAATCACTGCACCCTGGATACACTGCCTGTCTGCCCAGCAAGGAGGAGAGTGAGCAACCACTGCTGGAAAATACTGCTTTTATGTGCATGACATGAGAAAAATTGTGTCTAATTTACACATTCTAAAAAAGAAGAGAAGGCTGGGCACGAGAAGGCTGGGCATGGTGGCTCATGCCTGTAATCCCAGCACTTTGGGAGGCCAAGGAGGGTGGATCACAAGGTCAGGAAATTGAGACCATCCTGGCTAACATGGTGAAACCCTGTCTCTACTAAAAATACAAAATTAGCCAGGCGTGGTGGTGGGTGCCTGTAATCCCAGCTACTCGGGAGGCCAAGGCAGGAGAATTGCTTGAACCCGGTAGGCAGAGGTTGCAGTAAGCCAAGATAGCACTATTGCACTCCAGCCTGGGCAACAAGAGCGAAACTACGTCTCAAAAATTAAAACAAAATAAAATAAAGATGGAGTTTCACTATGTTCCCCAGGCTGGTCTTGAACTCCCGGCCTCAAGCGATCCTCAGTCCCCTCAGGCTGAGCCCCACCTCAGCCTCCCAGAGTGCTGGAATTACAGATGCATGTCACCACACCTGGCCAATAGTTAATATTTCTTTGATGATGCAAATTTTCTGGACACTATACATGAGTTAATTTGGATTGGATTTTCCCAAATTACTTAAATTACAGGATTTCTCCCCAATGAGCACTGGGATGAGGAGACTTCAATCCACCAAAGTGGTATACATATATATATCTCCATGGAGGTGATACTTAGGTCATCTCATCAGAAAACACTCATACTTGTCTACAAATAGATGTTGCATATGGCATTAGTTCCATCCTCAGAAATTTATATATATTTGCAAGAAATATTATTTTAAGTCAATAGTATATGCTATCATGAATACAGGATATGCTTACTCCATAAGCAGCAAACTGACTCCTTCACAGTTTTAACAGATTTCCAGTTGTTTTGTCTTCAGTTTCCTAAGAAGACAATGCTATAATCTCCAACCACATTATTTGCTTCTTCCATCCCATTCTTCATATTGATCATTGTTTTGTGACATTAGTTGACTTCTGTAATGATAAATGACTAGGGTAAAATAGATATATTTGCTTTTTGTTAGGTTCCATTCCTCATTTCAATGGGAAGCCTCTCACACACTCTCATCATGCTCTGCTATGAAACAGCTTAACCAAGAATTGTATATCCAGCAAAGCTCATGTACAATACAGAAACAAAAATTAAATTTTTCTGTTATGCTGAAGAAAAAGTGTAAGTGATGTTCTTGCCTTCTAACACTGTATCACTGCCACAGCCACTTGATCAAGGCATCATCAAGCAGATTAAGGTAATTTACACCCACTTCAACTTTTTTTTTTCTTTTTGAGACCGAGTCTCGCTCTGTCACCCGGACTGGAGTGCAGCGATACAATTTTGGCTCACTGCAACCTCTGCCTCCTGGGTTCAAGTGATTCTCCTGCCACAGCCTTCCAAGTAGCTGGAACTACATGTGCATGATACCAAGCCCAGCTAATTTTTTGTATTTTTAGTAGAGATGGGGTTTCACCATGTTGACCAGGCTGGTCTCTAGCTTTTGACCTCAAGTGATCCATCTGCCTCAGCCTCCTACAGTGCTAGGATTACGGGTGTGAGCCAGTGCGCCCAGCTTCACCTCATTTATACAATTTATGTTGCCTTGATTCTAACCCTGACTGTACCACAGTATATTTATGGAAGAGCTTCACAATTGCAGATACAACTGTGCTTACTGCAGAGGCTGTAGACGTCCTAAAGGCCAGGACACCCAAAGCATATTGGAAGCCATTAGAGTGAGGGAGTAAGTGATTTCAGGGGTTTCCCCAAGACTGATACAGCAGTCAGGAATATCTTAAGTGTTGCAAAGAAAGTTGGTGGAAAGGGCTATCTCTGACAGGAATAAAAACAACATTGAGGAACATAAAAGAAGACAGAGAAACCCTTACTAATAAGGAAACTGAAGATTTACTGAAATCCTCTACAAGTGATGATGATGATGATGATGATGATGCAAAAGATTAAGGAGGAGCAGTGCCATTGATTTGGACACACGAAAAATTTGTAGCAGATTTGGGGCATCTCTAGCCTCTGCAAGGTGCAAGTGTTAAAGATTATCAACCTCAACTAAGATCCTTTGACGGAAAAAAGCTTCTGTGTCCTATAAGGGAAAATATGCAAATGAACACTGTAAGGATTTTTTAGGGATTCAAAGAAAAAGAACTAGCTTCCTAAAACAATGTTTCTAACTAAATATCTGCAAATATGAAGACATACCCTTCAACACAAAGATCTTCAGCCCTCAAGCTGGACAGATCCCAACGTTAGTATTAGTTAGCCTCCTGCAAAGAGTCAACATCTTCAATCAGAACCTGGGTCTTCCAACATAGATGAAGGTCTTGATGTCCTGTCAAGATTCAAGTTAGCCTGAGGTCTCACTGTTTATCTATGATGCCACACATCTAGTCACCTCTACGTATCACATTAGGCACCATACAGCAATCATCATTGTCATAACCATCATAATACTTGGGTTATCAAGAGAGAAGACCCAGAATTGTGGTTGGTGTTAACACATTCTTTCAGGTCATTAAACAAAAGTAATCCGAGTATTGAAACAAGAAATTGTAACATCATAGGTGATATATTCTATGTGGATAGGCCTGCAATAGTTGAGTCTGTAGTAAACACATACAGATTTTTTTTTATGATTCCCTAAACAATACAACTATGTACACAGCTTTTACAATGCATGAGATATTTTAATTAATCTAGACATGATATAGAGTATACAGGAGAATGTGGGTAGGTACATGCAAATATTCCAAAGAGCTGGCATCTGTGGATTTAGGTATACTCAGGGTGTACTGGAACCAATCTTCTTGCATATATCAGGGAGCAACTCTATTTGAAAGAAATTAGAAACTTTTTTTTTTGCGATGGAGTCTCGATCTGTCACCCAAGCTGGAGTGCAGTAGCATGATCTCAGCTCACTGCAACCTCCACCTCCTGGGTTCAAGGGATTCTCCTGCCTCAGCCTCCTGAGTAGCTGGGAACTACAGGTGCGAGCCACTATGCCTGGCTAATTCTTTTTGTATTTTTAGTAGAGATGGGGTTTCACTATGTTAGCCAGGCTGGTCTTGATCTCCTGGCCTCGTGATCCGCCCGCCTCAGCCTCCCAAAGTGCTAGGATTACAGGCGTGAGCCACTGCACCCAGCCTGGAAACTTCTTAAGGCTTTACCATGTTTACATTTATAGGATTTATTTCTTTCAAGTATCGAAATGTGATAAAGCTAATGAATGCTTTCCCACATTCCGTACACTTATAGAATATCCTTCCAGTGAGTCCTTTTATGTCTGTTAAAGGAACTGAGAGAACTGAAGGCTTTCCCACATTCCTTACATTCATAGGGCTTCTCTCCAGTGTGAGTTCTTTCATGTTCTCGACAGAAACTGGAACGACTGAAGGCTTTACCACAGTGTTTACATTCATAGGGTCTTTCTCCAGTGTGAGTCCTTTCATGTCTTAGAAGGAAAGAGGGCCAAAAGAATGCTTTCCTGCATTGCTTACATTCATATGGCTTCTCTGCCGTGTGAGTCCTTTCATGAGTTTTTAAGTAACTGAAACGACTGAAGGCTTTCCCACAAGTTTGACACTCATAAGATTTTTCTTCACTGTGAGTCCTTTCATGGCGACAAAAGTATTTAAAAGAACTAAATGCTTTCCCACATTCCTTACATTCGTAAGGCTCCTCTTCACTGTGTGTTGTTTCATGACTTTGAAAGGAAAAAAAATCACTAAAAGCTTTTCCACATTTACATTTATAGGGTTGCTCTCCAGTGTGTGTAGTTTCATGTTTTCGAAGGGAACTGGAAATACGGAAGGCTTTCCCACATTGCTTGCATTCATAGGGTTTCTCTCCAGTGTGAGTCCTTTCATGTCTTTGAAATACACTGGGAGAATCAAAGGCTTTCCCACATACCATGCATTTATGAGGGCCATCTCCAGTGTGTGCCATCATGTGTCTTCGAAAGCTTGAGCGATGAGATAACAATTTCCCACATTGCTTACATTCATAGGGTTTCTCTAGAGTGTGAGTTCCCTCATGAATTCGTGCTGAACCAGGAAAATCAAAGCCTTTCCCACATATCTTACATTTGTGAGGTCCATCTCCACTGTGCATTATCATGTGTCTTTGAAAGCTTCCAAGATGACAAAACGCTTTCCCACACTGTTTACATGTATAGGGTTTCTCTCCAGTGTGAATTCTTTCATGTACTCGAAGGGAACCGGAAACACTGAAGGCTTTCCCACATTGTTCACATTTGTAAGGTTTCTCTCCAGTATGAGTTCTTTCATGTCTTAGATATGAACTATAATCAGGGAAGGCTTTGGAACACTGCTTACATTCATACGGTTTCTCTCCAGTGTGTATTTTTTCATGTCTTAGATAGGAACTGTAAACAGGGAAGGCTTTAGAACAGTGCTTACATTCATACGGTTTCTCTCCAGTGTGAGTTCTTTCATGCATACGCAATAAACTGGGCCAAAAAAAGGCTTTCCCACACAATTCACATTTATAAGGCCCATCTCCACCTTGCACTACCATATGTCTTCGAAGGTTTCCAGGAGAACTGAAGGTTTTTCCACATTCCTTACAATCATAGGTTTTCTTTCCAGTGTAAGGCCTTTCACGTGTTCGAAAGGAGTGGCGATAACTGAAGCCTTTCCCACACTGCTTATGTGTATATGGCTTCTCTGCATATTCATGACACTCACGGTGTTTGTGTCCAGTGTCAACTCTGATGTAGCAATTCAGGGATGAATGACCCATTATGACTTCTCCATTCACACTGCTTTCGCATGCATCTACTCTGGCAGGAGTGTTCTTGTTTACAGTACTATTTCGAATCCGGTTTAAGGCTTCTTCACACTGACTACCATCTTTACTTTTACCAAATCTCTCTCCCACATCACATCTGTAAAAAACGAAAAGTACATTACTAAAGGTTTATTATTGAATTTATATGTATCAACAGGTATTAGATTTACATTTTTAACGTTATCAGGCAAGCTATAAGCTTCATGCCCTGCTTGAATGTGAATGGACTGAATGTTGTGCAAGATAACTCAATCCCAGCTATTTTCAAGATGATGATATGCACATGGGGATTCTTTTTTTTGAGACGGAGACTCCCTGTCACCAGGCTGGAGTGCAGTTGGCACTATCTTGGCTCACTGCAACCTCCGCCTCCCGGGTTCAAGTGATTCTCCTGCCTCAGCCTCCCAAGTAGCTGGGACTACAGGCATGCGCCAACACACCCAGATAATTTTTGTGTATTTTTAGTAGAGACGGGGTTTCACCATGTTGGCGAGGTTGGTCTTGATCTCCTGATCTCATGATCCACCTGCCTCGGCCTCCCAAAGTGCTGGGATTACAGGCATAAGCCACTACTCCCGGCCTTTCGTTTTTTGTTTTTTGTTTTAAGACAGGGTCTTGCTCTGTCACTTACATTAGAGTGCACCAGTGCCATCACAGATCACTGCAGCCTCCAACTCCCAAGCTCAAGTGATCCTCCTGTCTCAGCCTCCCAAAGTGCTGGGATTGCGGGCATGAGTTACCATACCCAGCTTCTTATGGGAAATCTTAATATTGTTTCCATGGGAACTACTTTGCAAACACTGAATAGCTATGTCACATTTAATAATATATTTATGTCACATTTAATAATACATTTTTATAGAGAAATTTTTCTAAGAATAAATAAATTTAAGCTGGGCTTGTTCATAATCTTTACTTCTTTTAAAAAGTGCTTGTCATTCTCAGAAACATTACAGGGACATCACCTGTCTCTTATAAGTACAAATTACCTTGGATTTCTCCTGAGATTTTGGTACTGATCATCAATGTTCTGGTTTTCCCATTTCATTCCTAAAAGAGAGATCCAGAAAATTCACTATAAATTATTACAAAATGACACAAAAACTGTTAAGATTTTATGTACACTGCAATCATGCATGATTCATTCATTGAACTATAGTTGACTCCTGAACAACACAGGTTTGAACTGCACAAGTCCATTTATATATAAATGTTCTTCAGTCTCTGCTACCGCTGAGACAGCAAGACAAAACCCTCTTCTTACTTAGCCTACTCAATGTGAAGATGAGGATGAAAACCTTCATGATGATCCACTTCAACTTAATGCAGAGTAAATATAGTTTTTTTCTTCCTTGAGATTTTTTTATTAACAATTACTTTCCCTAGGCCAGGAATGGTGGCTCACACCTGTAATCCCAGCACTTTGGGAGGCCAAGATGGGCGGATCATGAGGTCAGGAGATCGAGACCATCCTGGCTAACATGGTGAAACCCCATCTCTACTAAAAATACAAAAAATTAGCCGGACGTGGTGACTGGCGCCTGTAGTCCCAGCTACTGGGGAGGCTGAGGCAGGAGAATGGCATGAACCGGGGAGGCGGAGCTTGCAGTAAGCCAAGATCGTGCCACTGCACTCCAGTCTGGGTGACAGAGCAAGATGCCATCTCAAAAAACAAAAAAGAAAAAAAAATTTACTTTCTCTAACTTACTTTATTCTGAGAATACAGTATGCAATACATGTGACATATCTGTGCTCGTCACTTGTTTGTATGACTGATAAGGCTGCCAGTCAAAATAGGCTAAGCTGTGGCAGACAAAAGATTATATGAGGACATACAACTGGCTGGGGCCTGGCACTTCTTAACCCTGTGTTGTTCAAGGGTGAACTGTATCCGTTTTCCGTATTTCAAATCACTGAACAGCACTGATGACCGCAAAAAACAAACGTCTCTAATTGACTAAATGAAGACATGATGTCATCCATACCTACACAGTTCAGGTTCCTAATGGTTTCCCGCATCACATCTCTGTAGAGATTCTTCTGTGATGGACCCAGCAAAGCCCACTCCTCATGGGTGAAGTTCACAGCCACATCCTCAAAGGCCACTGAGTCCTGAAACATCCCATATGTCCAGAAAAGGAAGGTTGAAACTCACAGTACTGAGAACCTATACTCACTTCATAAACTTCCCATGATGCTGTGGTTTCCAAGCATTTATTCAATGACATGGTAAATCCACTCTTATTCTGTGTCCACACTCACGGTCTGATGCTGGAATTGTGCTTGCTAAAATAACAGTTGAACAGGAACATGTCTCTTATTGGTGAATTATGCAAATGAATCTTATTGCCTGGATTACTCCTAATGTCTGTTTCTACAGTGGGCCTGTAGTTCTTGTCGTGACAAAGTCCTACGACCTACTGTGCAAAAGAGAGTTACAATTAGCAGTCCTGAGACTGCATATCCTTACAACTGCTTGTTCACAATGTTGAACCTTTCATGGGGTCTAGACAATGTATTTAGGGGAGGGTCCCATGAGCATAACTAACAACAGGGGTGGAGTGTGGCTAAACTATTTGTGTAAAAATTATGGTTCTGCTTAACTCCTAACTTCCCTCTGAGAGTTTGAAATTGTATTACCTCCTCAGCAGAGGAAGCATACCCAATCAGCCACTGCTATGTTTGAATGTTTTCCCCTCCAAAATGCATGCTGAAACTGAATCTCCAATGTGGCAGTACTGAAAGGTAGTGCTTTAAGAGGTAAGTGGGTTTTGAGGGTTTGGAACACATGGATGGATTAATCCACTCATGTATGAATGGCTTAATTAATAAATGGGTTATCACAGATGAGGTTCTGGTGTCCTTACGAGAAGAGGAAGATACCTCAGCTAGACACTCAGCCCCCTCACCATGTAATGCCCTGTGCCATCCAGGGACAGAGTCCCCATCAGCAAGAAGGTTCCCACCAGATGCCCACTTTGACCTTACTTGGTCTTCCCAGCTTCCAGAATTGCAAAACATAAATATCATTTCTTACAGATTACCCCAGTTCTGGTATCCTGTTATAAGTAACAAAAAAAACAGTCTTATAGACTAAGACAGACACAAAGAAACACTCTAGGCACTGGGTCCCTAATGAGCAACTCTGGTAGGTGATATTTCATATGTTTTTTTTTGTTGTTGTTTCATTATTTTTCTATTTCTTACTTGGGGGATTTAGCCTATCCTATGTGATTACATGGAGAGAATATTTTGGAAGCTGGTGACTGGTTCCCTGTAGATAAAATGTAGTTAAGTATAACAAAAGACTAATAAAAGAGATTTTACCAACTAAACAGAAAAATTTTAAACTTTTTATTGGGTAATGTCAAAGGAGAAAGAAAAGAAGGGGACAGGCTGCAAATGTTCTTAGACAGAGTTCAGTGTCAGCTTTCATGAATATCAATTATATTCCATAAACAGCAGACATTTAATAATAACATTACATAAACCATTTTTATAGAAGTCATAAATGTCTAAAAATACTTTTTAAAAAAACCCTTCTCATCAAGAAAGTAGACAGCTATACAAAAACAGAGGATTTAAAACTATAATTTTCCACATCCCATCCTATTGACAGTGAGAAAAAGATACATAAACAGGAAAGTAAAAAATGATAGGAAAGCCTTGTATTGTTTTTTTCTTTGGCCCCATCTCTGCCCACCTCATTGCCAGTCTTGAAGATAGCAGTCAGAGTTCCCATGGTAGAACTCTAATCACCACAGAGAGTACAGATCATATTTTATTTCCAAATTATTGCCTTTGTATTTTTTATTCAGTCTGGGGACTATCCAAAGGTCTGAAACAAGACTCTCTTTTCTATTTCATCTACAATGCAATCCAATCAGAGTCAAACTGGGCAGGAACTACTTTAAAATGTTGCAAAATACACAAAAAGCGTACAACCACCTGGGACACACTAAGACATACATTAGAAGGCCAGATGTGATGGCTCTCACCTGTAATCCCAGCACTTTCGGAGGCCAAGGTGTTGGGAACAGGCCCCCAAATCTGGACATAAACAGGCCCCCAAAACTGGCCATAAACAAAATCTCTGCAGCACTGTGACATACTCATGATAGCTATGATGCCCATGTTGAAGGTTGTTGGTTTACCAGAATGAGGGCAAGGAGCACCTGGCCCACCCAGGGCAGAAAACCACTTAAGGTGTTCCTGAACCACAAACAATAGCATGAGCGATGTGTGCCTTAAGGACATGTTCCTGCTGCAGATAACTAGCCAGTGCCCATCCCTTTGTTTCCCGTAAGGAAGGCTGTTAATCTATAATCTATAGAAACAATGCTTATCACTGGCTTATTGTCAATAAATATGTGGGTAAAACTCTGTTCGTGGCTCTCAGCTCTGAAGGCTGCCAGGTCCCTGATTTCCCATTCCACACTGTATATTTCTGTGTGTGTGTCTTTAATTCCTCTAGTGCCGCCAGGTTAGGGTCTCCACGACCGAGCTGGTCTCGGCAAGTGATGCCCATACGTGGGGCTTGAACCCAGGTCAAAGGGTCAACAAAGCGATGGTTGGAGAATGTGTAACTAAGCTGGAGGACACCCGAGTACTCTTAAGCAATCCCCATGGTGAGTAAGAAGGGAAGCTCGGAAGCATCAGGGTAACAATGGGACAAGTGTGAGCTCTGGTTTGTTCCACCTTGGAACCTTTCCACACTGATGATGAGGAGGAATGAGAGTATAATGAAGTAACAGAAGAGGTGACAGAGCAAGTTTGTTTGC
This sequence comes from Papio anubis, assembly GCF_008728515.1. Taxonomy (NCBI): domain Eukaryota; kingdom Metazoa; phylum Chordata; class Mammalia; order Primates; family Cercopithecidae; genus Papio; species Papio anubis. The sequence continues at coordinate 39,643,752 of NC_044995.1, read as the reverse complement.
CAGCTAAAGCTAAAGTGGCAAAGGAAGAAGAGGTTCATTCCTACCCTTCTGCACCCCCTCATTATTTTGAAGAAAAACAGTGGCCTGACCCTCCAGATCTTTCTTTTTTTTTGAGGACACTGGGCGAAAAGTAGTTGCCCCAGTGACTGTTCAGGCAGCACCTTGAGCAACCACTCTCAGTTCTATTCAGGCAGGAATTCAGCAAGCCAGACGAAAGGGTGATATAGAGGCTTGGCAGTTCCCTGTTAAAGCTACTTTGTTGGCACAAGCCACAGAAGGACTGAAAGTGGGTAAAGGAAATACTCCATTTCCTGGAGCTTGTTTTAACTGTGGGAAGAATGATCATACTAAAAAAGAACGTAGAAAAAAATCAGCAAGTCAGGCCGCCAGTTGAGAAAAAAAAGAAAACTGCTGAGCCTGCAATATGTCCAAAATGCAGAAAAGGAAAACACTGGGCTAATCAGTGTCACTCTAAGTTTGATAAAGATGGGAACCCGATTTCGGGAAACTTCATGAGGGGCCCGTCCAGGGCCCTGTTCCAAACTCCTCAATTTAACATAGTTGGAGTTGGTAAGCCCCTGAAGTATATCAAAGTAGTTATATTTTGCATTGTGAAGGGCCCTATGGACCACCTGGGACTACTCAACCAATTATAACTTCTGTACCTATAAATTTATGGGGAAGAGATTTATTACAACAATGGGGAGCATAAGTTCTAATTCCAGAGTAATTACACAGCCCTCAAAGTCAACATATGGTGCATGAAATGGGGTATGTCCCTGGTATGGGACTAGGAAAAAATTTGCAAGGTTTGAAGTAACTGCTTCAAGGGAAAGACAAAGTTCCCGCCAAGGTTTAGGATACCATTTTTGATGGTGGCCATTGTTAAGCCTCCAGAACCTATACCTTTAAAATGGATAACAGATAAGCCAATTGGGATAGAACAATGGCCGCTAAGTAAAGAGAAACCGGAGGCTTTAGAGGACCTAGTTACTGAACAATTAGAAAAAGGACACATAGCTCCAACATTTTCCCCTTGGAATTCTCCAGTTTTCGTAATCAAGAAAAAAAATCAGGTAAACGGAGAATGTTAACTGACTTAAGAGCCATTAATTCAGTTATACAACCTATGGGGACATTGCAGCCAGGACTGCCTTCTCCTGATATGATCCCAAAAAATTGGACTTTAATAGTCATAGATTTAAAAGACTGTTTCTTTACTATACCCTTAGCTGAGCAAGACTGTGAACAGTTTGCATTTACAATTCCTGCAGTAAACAACCTGCAGCCTGCTAAGAATTTTAATTGGAAAGTGTTGCCATAAGGCATGTTACACAGTCCAACAATTTGCCAGAAGTATGTAGGGTGAGCAATGAAACCTACTTGTAAAAAAATTTCAGTGTTACATTATTCATTATATGGATGATATACTTTGTGCTGCCTCCACTTGAGAAATACTACTCCAATGTTATGATCACTTGCAAAATTCGATTTCTCTATGCTGGTTTAATTATAGCTCCTGACAAATTCAGACTACTACTCCTTACTCCTACTTGGGGACCTTAGTAAATGACACAACAATAGTGCCACAAAAAGTAACCATACATAGGGATCAATTGAAAACATTAAATGACTTTCAAAAATTACTAGGGGACCTTAATTGGACATGACCTACTCTAGGCATTCCTACTTATGCCATGAGTAATCTATTTTCTATCCTAAGAGGAGATATACTAGTCTCACTAGCCCTTGACAATTAACAAAGGAGGCTGAGGCAGAGTTACAGCTAATTGAGAAGCAAGTGCATAAGACTCAAATAAATAGAATAGATCCAGAGAAGACTCTAGATTTGCTAAGTTTTTCAACTTAGCATTCACCTGCTGGTGTTATTGTTCAAGAGCAAGATCTTGTAGAGTGGCTTTTCCTTCCACATACTAATTCGCGGAATCTGACTCCTTATTTGGATCAAATCACTACTATGATAGGAAATGGGAGAACTCAGATTGTTAAATTACATGGATATGATCCTGGAAAAATTATTATCCCTCTCACGAAGGCACAAATACAGCAAGCTTTTGTAAATCGTCTCATTTGGCAAACCCATTTAGCTGACTTTGTGGGTATTCTCGATAATCATTTTCCTAAAATAAAACTGTTTCCGCTTTTAAAATTAACTAATTGAATTCTCCACAAAATAACTAAATTTAAACCAACTGAAGGTGCTGAGAATGTTTTTACAGATGGGTCTAGTGATGGTAAAGCTTCTTATTCCGGCTCGAAAGGTAGTTTTCAGATGCTGTATACTTCAGCTCAAAAAGCCAAGCTTGTAGCTGTAATTTAGGTATTGACTGCTTTTAATATGCCTATTAATGTGATTTCTGATTTTTCATATGTGGTTCATTCTATACAGTTAGTTGAAAATGCTCAGTTACGATTTTATACAGATGAACAACTGATGACTTTATTTAGCCAACTGCAAACAGCAGTTTGGAGTAGAATGCACCCTTTTTACATTACTCATATTAGGGCTCATATACCTCTTTCAGGGCCTTTAACTGAAGGGAAACAAATGGCTGATCGCCTAGTTGCTACTGCAATATCTAATGCTAGACACTTTCACAATTTAACCCATGTTAATGCCTTTGGTCTCAAACATAGATACAGCATTACCTGGAAAGAAGCTAAAGCTATTATCCAGCGATGCCTAGCTTGCCAAGTGGTGCATTCCTCATCTTTTACAGGAGGAGTTAATCCTTGAGGATTGAAACATAATTATCTTTGGCAAATGGACGTCACACATGTTCCCTTGTTTGGGAGACTAACTCATGTGCATGTATGTGTAGATACCTTTTCTCACTTTGTCTGGGCTACATGCCAATCAGGGAAGTCTTCTGCCTGTGTTAAATGCCACCTTTTGCAGTGTTTTTCAGTGATGGGCATTCCAGCTTCTATTAAAACAGATAATGCCCCAGGCTATACTAACCAAGCTCTAGCTATATTTTTCTCCATATGGAATACTAAACACATTACTGGCATCCCAAATAATTCTCAAGGACGAGCCATAGTGGAAAGAATGAATCTCTCCCTGAAGCAGTTGCAAAAGCAAAAAGGGGGAAACAGGGACTACAGGACACCCCATATGCAACCGAATCTAGCATTATTGACTTTAAATTTTTTTAACCTGCCTAAAGGCCAGATGCTATCAGCAGCTGAACAGCATCTACAGAAACCAGCTGCAAAGACAGAAGCAGAACAACTGGCTTGTTGGAGAGATCTGATAACAAAAAGTTGGGAAATAGATAAAATAATAACTTGGGGTAGAGGTTATGCTTGTATTTCTCCAGGACCGAATCAACAGCCGATTTGGACACCATCAGGACACTTGAAACCTTATCATGAGCCAGATGCTGAAGAAGAGATTCTGGGAGGAACCCAAGAACCCCCCCAGTTGCAGCCACGTCGAGATTGACGCTGAGGAGAACCCCAACTGTCACGAGCAACACCCATCAAACACAGCCACTTACCTGGGGACAGATCAAGAAGCTGTCCACAGATGGCAAAAAACACCTGAGAAAAGCGGGACAACCAGTCACAATGAGTAATTTAATGATAGCTGTGATAGCAGTGATCGCCAGTGCCATGAGTATTCCTTGAACAAGGGCTGACAGAATAATTATACTTATTGGGCATATTTATCAATCTTGGATGGCAATAATGCCTGGATGTAATCACTGTATGACACAGTTACACATGCTTTCTGGTCTCAGTATTTACCATAATAAATCTGCTCCTATAATTGAGGCATACCACCCTCAAAAACCTATTTGTAAACAGAATTGAACCTGGCCAGAAATAATAAACGTACTTGTTTGGGAAGATTGCATTGCAAAACACGCAAAGGTGCTGCACAACAATTCCTATGGAATCATTATTGATTGGTCCCCTAAGGGGATGTTTAGCTTGAATTGCACCTCTCAGTCTGCATGCCACAGCCACACTATGTTCAGCTGGTCTGAACAAAATGGTCAGATGGTAGAAATGGTAAGAAATATGGCAAGAGTTCCTATTATCTGGAGACATGGTGGTATAGTGGCACCTCAACCTCAAATAATATGGCCCACTGTAGGAGCTAAACATAAGGATTTGTGGAAACTATTAATGGCTCTTAATAAGACCAAAATGTGGGAAAGAATAAAAAAGCATCTAGAAGGACACTCTACAAACTTGTCTTTGGATATTGCAAAATTAAAAAACAACTATTTAAAGCATCCCAGGCACACCTGACCTTAGTGCCAGGAACTGGAGTGCTTGAAGTAGCTGCAGACAGATTAGCAGCTATTAACCCATTAAAATGGATAGAAACACTTGGAGTCTCTGTGATTTCAATGATGACTGTGCTTTTAATTTGTGTTGTTTGTCTTTGTATAGTTTGCAGATGCAGGTCCTGACTCCTGTGAGAAGTAGCTCACCGTGATAAAGCTGCCTTTGCTTTTATCATCTTGCAAAAACAAAAAGGGGGAAATGTTGGGAACAGGCCCCCAAATCGGCCTTAAACAGGCCCCCAAAACTGGCCATAAACAAAGTCTCTGCAGCACTGTGACATGCTCGTGATGGCTATGACGCCAACACTGAAGGTTGTTGGTTTACTGGAATAAGGGCAAGGAACACCTGGCCCACCCAGGGCAGAAAATCGCTTAAGGCATTCCTGAACCACAAACAATAGCATGAGCAATGTGTGCCTTAAGGACATGTTCCTGTTGCAGATAACTAGCCAGAGCCTATCCCTTTGTTTCCTGTAAGGAAAGCTTTTAGTTAATCTATAATCTATAGAAACAATGCTTATCAATGGCTTATTGTCAATAAATATGTGGGTAAAAACTCAATTCGTGGCTCTCAGCTCTGAAGGCTGTCAGTCCCCTCATTTCCCACTCCACACTCTGTATTTCTGTGTGTGTGTCTTTAATTCCTCCAGTGCTGCTGGGTTAGGGTCTCCATGACCGAGCTGCTCTTAGCACCAAGCGGGTAGGATTGCTTAAATGCAGGGAGTTTAAGACTAGCCTGGGCAACATAGGAGACCTCATCTCTGCAAAAAATAAACAAAATTAGCTGGGTATGGTGGCACATGCCTGTAGTCCCAGCTACTCAGGAGGCTAAAGTAGGAGGATTGCTTGAGCCTGGGAGGTTGAGGCTGCAGTGAGCCAAGACTGTGCCACTGTACTCCAGTCTGAGTGAAAGAGTGACACTGTCTCAAGGAAAAAAAAAAAATGTATTAGACCATCTAAGTCCCAGGAAAAAAGGCTAGAGTATAATTTTTCTTTACAAATAAACATATTCAAAAGCACCCAGATATACTGGGTAATGGAGAAAGCCCCATGCAGGCACAGAAAACAACATATTTTCATAAAAGACAGGTGGGGATCCTCTTTTTCAGCTCTGGCTAACATCCAGATTTAGTTAAACAGAAACAGAAGGCTAAAGTAGTAAATGCTCTGGCTAAGTGCTCAAAGAATACCCCAGCAGAGAGCTATCCATGAGGACTGGAAGAGGTCAGGTTTTCATTTGTTTCATCTTTTTTACTTTTAGCTTCTAACATTCAGGAAATCTCTGTCAGAACACTGGATGAATAGAAGAAAAAGAACAGAGACTTCAGTGTCTACACCCAGTAGAAAATACACTCTCTGCAAACATTATTTGAAAATGTTACTAAACAAATGAATAGGCCAGGTGCAGTGGCTCAAGCCTGTTATCCCAGAACTTTGGGAGGCTGAGGCAGGAGGATCACTTGAGGCCAGGAGTTTCAGACTAGGCTGGGCAACATAGTGAGACTCTGTCTCCATTTTAAAAAAGAAAAAGAAATGAATAATTTCAGCCTTCAAGCAAGAATACCAAACAATTAAGGGGAAACAATCTGATTTCCAGAGTTACCCAATTATAACATTCAAATGTCTCCTTTTCAATACCAAAAAAAAAAAAGAGAGAAATAAATAAAACAGAGAAACACGAAAATATGGCTTATTAATAGAAACAATTTGAGATAAATCATCTCTGAGAAATCTCAAACACTGGATTTACTGAATAAAAACTGTAAAGCAACTGTCTTAAATACATTCAACTTGGTAAAGACAATGATAAAGAACTAAGAGAAAACCAGAAAATTGATGTAGGGATAAAATAATACCAAAATATATTAAAAATTGAGCCATATAGAATTTCTGCAACTGCAAGATACAACTTAAATGAAAATATCAGATGTGAGCAACCAGTGGGGGAAAAAAAACTAAAATGAAGATAAAACAATTGGAATTACCTGGTCTGAGGAAAAAAAAAAAAAACAAGAAGGGGAATGAAATGGAAGGAATGTGTGACTGGTATACCTGCCTTGCCAGTAATGTTAAAAGAAGTTCATCAGAGAGAAAAAAATGATATGGGTTAGAAATTCAGATTTTGTGTGTGTGTGTGTATGTGTGTGTGTACACACACATATATATGAAGAGTGTTAGGAAATAACTAAATGAAGGCACAAAAAATCATTTACTCTTCTTATACCCATCTGATCTAATAGATACAGGTTTGTTCAAAATAATAATATCAAATTAGCTGGGTGTGGTGGTGCACACCTATAATCCCAGCTACTTGGGAGGCTGAGGCAGGAGAATTGCTTGAACCCAGGAGGTGGAGGTTGCAGTGAGCTGCGATCGCACCATTGTACTCCAGCCTGGGCAATAGAGTGAGACTCCATCTCAAAAGAAACTAATAATAATAATATCAACAATGTATTCAGTGGTTTATAGCTCCCAGTTGAACTAATGAATGACAGTCATGTTAAATGTGATGGGAGGAAGAACAGTCTATCATACTTTGGAACTGTCTATTATACCAGCACTATTCCTGAAGCCAGTATAGTGTTACTTGAAATTGAAGGTCCATTAGTTGTGGTCTATTAGTGAATTCCCCACAAACTCTGGGGAATTCACTAATAGAATCTAAGAAAAAGTAGACTATATAGATAAATAATACAGAAAATGAAATCACATAGAATGCTCAGCTACAAGGAAAAAGGGTAGAAAAAGAGAAGTTAAAAAAAAAAGAGAACAACAAATAGAAAACAGTAATATATATGTCTATCTGAATCCAGTTATGTCAACTGCCACTTAAATGTGTCTTATCTATATTCACCAGTAAAAAAGAGAGACTGGCAGAGTGAAATAAAAAATAAGGCCCCAAACTGTATTTTTGAAAAGCATTTTAAACAGAAAGACACAGATACATTAAATATACAGGTATGAAGAAATACATGCCATACTAGCCCTGATCAAGAGAAATTAGAAGAGCTATATTACATTCAGACAAATCAGGTTTTAGATTTTTAAAAACTACAAGGGTTAGAGAGATTTCATAATGATAAAGAAGTCAATCCTATACGACATAATAATCCTTAACATCTATGCCCATAAAACAGAGCATCAAAATATATAATGCAAAAACATATAAAACCGCAAGGCAAAATACACAAACCTAGGATTATAGTTGGGGGAAAACAACTAAAAACAACTCACCTCTATCAATAATTGACAGATCAGCTCTGCAGAAAATCACGAATGATACAGCTGAATTCAACAGCACTATCAATCAACTGGGTTTAATTGAAACATATTTATAGAATCATTCATTCAACAACAGCATACACATTCTTCTCAAGCCTTGGTGAAATATTCACCAAGATGAACAATATTATCAGCCATAAAACACACTTGAATAAATTTTTTTAAAGTATGTGATCAAATCATATTAGAATTAATGTAAAAATTAGTAACAGAAGCATAGTTGAAAAACCTCAACAAAGTGGAGATTGAAGCCACAAACTTCTCAACTACACAAACTTCAAAGAGAATTGTCAAGCAAAATGTAAATATTGCAATGTTGATGAAAAAGAGTATATCTTAGCAAAATCTTTGGAATGGAGTAAAGGCAGTGCTTTGAGGGAAATTTAAAGAATTGAGTGCATTTCCTAGAAAGTAAAGGTTTAAAATCAATACCCTAACCTTCCATTTTAGGAAACTAGAGAAAAATGACAAGATTAATGTAAATCAAACAGATGAAAGTAACAATGGGAAGAGATATAACGAAATAGCAATGAAGAAATCAGTAGAAAACACCAACAAACCAACAGATGGTTCTTTGGAAACATCATTAAAATTCATAAGCCCATAGCCAAGTTAACTCAGAAAAAAAAGGAGCCATCACTACTAATCCCATGGACAGTAAAAGGACCATAAAGGACTATTAGGAACAACTAAGTACCCACATATTTGATAAAATTACATGGAATGGACCTTGAAAGACACTACCAAAACTCACAAAAGGCGACCTAAGTAATATGAATAGGCCTGTATCTATTGAAGATATTAATAAAAAATAAATGTCCCAGAAAAAAGCAAACAGGTCAGAATTTCACTGCATTCTGGCAAGCATTTATGGAAGAAATGATACCAATTCTCTACAATCTCTTCCAGAAAAGAGAAGCAGAGGAAACACTTTCTATTCCATTTTATAAGGGCAACATTGCCCTAATACCAAAACTAGACAGATATTACAGACATATCTCCACCATATGAGGACATAAGGGTTAGACTGCCATCTTCAAACCAGGTAGCAGGCCCTTTCCAGAGGCCTCATCTGCTTGATATTGGACTTCCAGCCTCTACATCTTTGAGAAATGAATGTTTGTTGTCTAAGGCATGCAGTTTATGGCAATCTGGTATAGCAGTCCTAAGTGACTAAGAGAGGTAGACTCTTTCTCTACCACACATTAGGCTTTGAAGTCTACAGGAATGAGGTCACTGGTCTCATATACAAGCACTAAGCCCTCTGCCAAGATAAAGAAGTGATAACCTACAGGTCACATTTGGCAGGTTTCCAAATCAACCCACTTGGAGAAGTCGTCGTCTTCTTCTTCTTCTTTTTTTTTTTTTGAGACGGAGTCTTGCTCTGTCACCCAGGCTGGAGTGCAATAGAACGATCTTGGCTCACTGCTACCTCCGCCTCCCAGGTTCAAATTATTCTCCTGCCTCAGCCTCCCAAGCAGCTGGGATTACAGGCGTCCACCACCACGCCCGGCTAATTTTTCTATTTTTTAGTAGAGATGGAGTTTCACCATATTGGTCAGGCTGGTCTTGAACTTCTGACCTCAAGTGATCCGCCCACCTCGGCCTCCCAAAGTGCTGGGATTACAGGCATGAGACACCGTGCCTGGCGAGGAGTCTTCTAATTAAATGGCTTACATCCTGTCTGTGAGTAAAGGATCTTATCATGAGTCCCTCAAATCTTATTGTGAGTTCTCCGAACTGTTGATATGATTAACGTGATCTATTAACATCAAAAAAGACACTGATATGTTTCTGAATCATGTTTTGCTGATTGTCTTCCACTTAGAACATTTTAGCCTGTCAGCTGTCATCTATAGGCAATGATCGTAACGTCTATATTGTACCCTTCAAGGAAAAGGACAATTCTGGTATGAGTAGTCCCCCAGTTTCTCCTAAACTTTCTCATAAAGGCATCCAACTTGTAATCAATTTTGGAACACATCCAAATTTGCTGGTGTGTCTTCTCAAGTTGATCCTCAAATTTAGTTTATAATAAACTTTATCAAATTATATCTGCCTCAATGGCCTTATTTTTGGTAAACAAATGTATCCCATGAAAGGCACAACGTAACCATCCACAACCAAATCCCTGGAGGTACACCAGAGCAGAGATAAACTTTATAGCCAGTTTCAAGAGACAGACCTAAAGATTAAATTAGACGAACATACAACACCTATGAAAGACAAAAACACACTTTTGAAAATAACAGAAATTTTTTTTTCTTTTTTTTTTTTTTGAGACAGAGTCTCACACTGTCACCCACCCAGGCTTGAGTGCAGTGGCGTGATCTCGGCTCTCTGCAAGCTCCACCTCCCAGGTTCATGCCATTCTCCTGCCTCAGCCTCCCGAGTAGCTGGGACTACAGGCACCCACCATCACGCCCGGCTAATTCTTTTGTATTTTTTAGTAGAGACAGGGTTTCACCGTGTTAGCCAGGATGGTCTCGATCTCCTGACCTCGTGATCCGCCCTCCTCGGCCTCCCAAAGTGCTGGGATTACAGGCGTGAGCCAACGTGCCTGGCCAGAAAAATGTTTTTCTTATTTAATAAGAGTCTTCTTATATAAGAAAATAAAGTAGCTTCCAAAGGAGAAGTCTGGCAAATTGAACTCTAATTACATTAAGAAGAGGCAGGCATAGTGACCCACATCTATAATCCCAGTACTGTGGGAGGCCAAGGCAAGAGGATCTCAAGGCCAGGAATTTGAGACCAGCCAGGCAACATGGCAGACCCTCTCTCTACACAAAATTTAAAAATTAGCCAAGTGTGGTGGCACATGCCTATGGTCTCAGCTACTTGGGAGCCCAGGAGTTTGAGGCTGCAGTGAGCTGATTGTGCCACTGCAATCCAGCCTGGGTGACAGAGCTGGACATTATCTAAAAAAATAAAAAATTTAGGAAGAATTCATCTAAATAAAATAAATATAAAAAATAAACCACCATCTGAAAGGAAATATTACCAACCCCTCCATGTAAAAAAGGATTTGTGTATAAAGTATGCCTAAAACAAAGAGAGAAACAAAGCAAACATTTGCATTTACTATGCAAATGAATTAAATGACTGAGAATTATTTCACAGATGAAAGTCCACAACATGAATGCTAATCCAGTAAAAACACAATATATAATCATATGGAGATAATACATAATCACATGGAGATAACATAAAGATAAATATTAAAAGGTATAGCTTCTACTCTGAGAAAAAACCAGATGGCTGATGATGCAGGTGCAGCGTGGGGGCCCAGAGGCCCTGGGATGGGGAACCGTGGTGGCTTCCGCGGAGATTTCAGCAGTGGCATCTGGGGCCGGGGCCGCAGAGCTCGCAGAGGCAAGGCCGAGGATAAGGAGTGGATGCCCGTTACTAAGCTAGGCCGCCTGGTCAAGGACATGAAGATCTAGTCCCTGGAGGAGATGTATCTCTTCTCCCGGCCCATCAAGGAATGTGAGATCATTGACTTTTTCCTGGGGGCCTCTCTCAAGGATGAGATTTTGATTACACCAGTGCAGAAGGAGACCCATGCCAGCCAGCGCACCAGGTTCAAGGTGTTTGTTGCCATCGGGGACTAAAATGGCCATGTCGGTATCAGAGTTAAGTGCTCCAAGGAGGCGGCCACTGCCATCCGCGGGGCCATCATCCTGGCCAAGCTCTCCACTGTCCCCATGCGCAGAGGCTACTGGGGGAACAAGATCGGCGAGCCCCACACCGTCCCTTGCAAGGTGACAGGCCACTGTGGCTCTGTGCTGGTGCGCCTCATTCCTGCACCCAGGGGCACTAGCATCGTCTCAGCACCTGTGCCCAAGAAGCTGCTCATGATGGCTGGTATCAGTGACTGCCACATCTCAGCCCGGGGCTGCACTGCCACCCTGGGCAACTTTGCCAAGGCCACCTTTGATGCCATCTCTAAGACCTACAGCTACCTGACTCCCGACCTCTGAAAGGAGACTGTATTCGCCAAGTCTCCCTATCAGGAATTCACTGACCACCTCATTAAGACCCACATCAGAGTCCCTGTGCAGAGGACCCAGGCTCCAGCTGTGGCTACAACATAGGGTTTTTATACAAGAAAAATAAAGTGAATTAAGCCCGGGAAAAAAAAAAAAAAGTATAAACAGACATGCATACATAGTCAGAAAACTTTTTGTTTGAGACAGATTTTCACTCTTGTTGCTCAGGCTGGAGTGGAATGGCGTGATCTCGGCTCACTGCAAGCTCCGCCTCCGGGGTCCAAGCAATTCTCCTGCCTCAGCCTTCTGAGTAGCTGGGATTACAGGCACCCGCCACCACATCCGGATAATATTTTGTGCTTTTAGTAGAAATGGGGTTTTACCACGTTGGCCAGGCTAATCTCGAACTCCTGACCTCAGGTGATCCACCCACCAAGGTCTCCCAAAGTGCTGGGATAACAAGCGTGAGCCACAGCACCCGGTCTGGTCAGACAGTTAATCCACACATGCTATTATGATGTCCTAATAAACTGAAGTTTGTCTATAATCCATAACCCAGCAATGTTCCCCCACATGTTAAAAAACTCATGAACTGTTAGAGTGTAGAGGCAAAAACAACATTATCAACAACATCAAAAAATTAACTTAAAAGTCAAGTCCTGGCCAGGCACAGTGGCTCACGCCTGTAATCCCAGCACTTTGGGAGGCTGAGGCAGGCGGATCACCTGAGGTCAGGAGTTCGAGACCAGCCTCACCAACATGGAGAAACCCCATCTCTACTAAAAATACAAAATTAGCCGGGCATGGTGGCGGACGCCTGTAATCCCAGCTACTAGGGAGGCTGAGGCAGGAGAATCGCTTGAATGTAGAAGGTGGAGGTTGCGGTGAGCCGAGATCGCACCATTGCACTCCAGCCTAGGCAACAAGAGCAAAACTCTTTCTCAAACAAAAGTCAAGTCCTACGAGCACTGCAATGTGTGAGTAAACTGCATGACCATAGCCTCAGGTAACAGCATGTGTCAAACAGATGGAGGCAAATAAAGAACACAAAAATCTTTTCAGCACAATTTTCCTGTTTTCCCCCCGTCTGTTCATCCTTTCTTGCTGTCTTTGAATGAAATCAATATTCCCTAGTGTCCCAATTTAGTTACTAATTATATTTACATTTTAGTTATATCTTTTTGCATTATATTTTAACAGGTGGCTCTGATGAACTAGTTCTCATACTTTATGTGCATGAGAATCATCTGAAGAGCTTGTTAAAAAACAGATCACTGGAGGCCGGGCGCAGTGGCTTACGCCTGTAATCCCAGCACTTTGGGAGGCTGAGGCAGGTGGATCACGAAGTCAGGAGTTCGAGACCAGCACGGCCAACACGGTGAAACCCTGTCTCTACTAAAAATACAAAAATTAGCCAGGTGTTCTGGTAGGCACCTGTAATCCCAACTGCTTGGGAGACTGAGGCAGAGAATTGCTTAAACCCAGGAGGCAGAGGTTGCAGTGAGCCGAGATCATGCCACTGCACTCCAGCCTGGGTGAAAGAGCTCAAAAAATACAAAAGAAAAAAAAAAAACCCGACCTGGCAAGACCAGCCTGGCCAACACGGTGAAACCCGTCTCTACTAAAAATACAAAAATCAGCCGGGCATGGTGGTGCACACCTGTAGTCCCAGCTACTCAGGAGGCTGAGGCAGAGGTTGCAGTGAGCCAAGATCGCGCCATTGCACTCCAGCCTGGGCAACAGAGTAAGGCTATCTCAAAAAGAAAAAAAAAAAAAATTTCATTGGGCCCAGTTCCAAGAATTACTAATTCAGAAGTTTTGGGTAGTACCCTAAAATGTGCATTCCATATATACACACACACACATATATGCATATGTATAATATATGTATACATACATATATGTATAAATTAGATATATATATTCATGGAGTACAGGTGCAATTTTACTATATTGATATATTGCCTTGTAAAGTCAGGCATTTCAGTGCATCCATCCCTGGAGCAATCTCCATTATCCACCAAATAACCTCCCTCATCCCCATGAGTCTTCACTTGTCCACATATATACACATTCTTTTTTTTTGAGAAGGAATCTCACTCTATCGCCTGGGCTGGAGTGCAGTGACATGATCTCGGCTCACTACAGCCTCTGCCTCCCGGGTTCAAGCGATTCTCCTGCCTCAGCCTCCCAAGTAGATGGGACTACAGGTGCCCGCCACCACACCCGGCTACTTTTTTGTATTTTTAGTAGAGACGAGGTTTCACCATGTTAGCAAAGATGGTCTCGATCTCCTGACCTCGTGACCCACCTGCCTTGGCCTCCCAAAGTGGTGGGATTACAAGTGTGAGCCATTGTGCCTGGCCCTACACACATTCTTTAATTACCACTTATAAATGAGAACAGGCAGTATTTGTCTTTCTGTGTCTGAGTTGTTTCACTTAAGATCATGGCCTCCCATTCCATCCATATTGTTGCAAAAGACACAATTTCATTCTTTTTAATGTCTAAATAGTATTCCACTGTGTGAATATATCACATTTTCATTATTTAATCTTCTGTTGATGGACACTTAGGCTGATTTTATAAGTTTGCTATTGTGAATAGTCTGAAATAAACATGAGTGCAGGGAACTTTTTGACATAATGATTTCCACTCCTTTGGGTAGATACCTTGTAGTAGGATTGTCTTTTCAGCATTATATGGATGGCATATTAATGGTAGTATTAACTAACTAGAAACTGAAGAAGCAAAACGATGTTTATGGGTGAATACATACTGAACCTATAATAAATAACAATGACAAATTCAGAGTTACGGTTCTAATCCATGGCGTCTTTTATCTAACATTACTTCTGACAACAAATATGTAGCATTTGCTGAACACGAGCCGATTGTCCGACAAAAACTGGTGTTCAATAATTCAATGCTGACACCATCTAACATTTCCACAGACCCCACAAATTGAGGGCTCAGTTCCACAACAGGAACCCTACTGTAGAGGCCAAATGCAAGCCCTAGGGACCACCCTTTTAACCAAATGTGTATAAAACCAACAACTCTACTATCAGATTTAATAATTTGCTACAAGAAGTTGAAGAACTCAGTTCAACAAGTTGCTTAAGGTTATCAGTTTGTTATAAAGTGTATGTCAAGAATACCTAAATGCAAGAGACTTATGTGAGCCCTCAAAGACATTTTAATGTGTGCAATTTCTACTCTGATTAAAAAAACTCACTGAATATACAACCAAGCAGCTGATAATGTTCAATTTTACATAAGCCCTGTAATCCTGGATAAGCCCTGTAATCCTGGTAATAAGCATGATTTAAGAGGCCAGGCACAGTGGCTCACACCTATAATCCCAGCACTTTGGGATGCTGAGGTAGGCAGATCATGAGGTCAGAAGTTCGAGACCAGCCTGGCCAACATGATGAAACCCCATCTCTACTAAAAACAGAAAAATTAGCCAGCCATGGTCACATGCACCTGTAATCCCAGCTACTCAGGAGGCTGAGGCAGGAGAATAGCTTGAACATAGGAGGTGGAGGCTGCAGGAAGGCAGAGGTTGCAGTGAGCCAAGATCACGCCATTGTACTCCAGCCTGGGCCAAAGAGTGAGATTCCGTCTCAAAAAAAAAAAAAAAAAAAAAAAAAAAATATATATATATATATAAAATCACCTCAAACTACCTGACCCCCACTACCATGCCCAGTTCTTTCTGTTCTGGACAAGCAGCCCAGTGCAGAGAAACATCCTTCGCTGACATCAATTCTGGCTCCTGCCTTTTTAACCTGTAACAAGGCCCTCCAAATTCCCATTCTTTGTCTTATAAATAACTAGCTGAATAGTTTTTGCCTCTACTGATTACTCTGAACAAAATGCTTCCAAAGGAAACTTGCAACCAGGCCTGATGGCTCACGTCTCTAATTCCAGAACTTTGGGAGGCTGAAGTGGGTGGATCGGTTGAGCCCAGGAGTTCAAGACCAGCCTGGGCAACATGGTGAAACCCTGTCTCTGCAAAAAATACAAAAAAATTAGCTGGGCATGGGGGTGCATACCTGTAGTCTCAGGTACCCAGAAGGCTGAGATGTGACAATCACCTCAACCTGGGGAGGTCAAGGCTGCAGTGAGCTGTGATGGCACCACTGCACTCCAGTCTGAGCAAGAGTGAAATCGTGTCTCAAAAAAAAAAAAGAAGAAAAGAAAAGAAAAGAAAGGAAATTACTTAAGTTTCGCTCTTTCTTCTAGGCCACTGATTTTTGACACACCCTCAGCCTGAGCCAAAACACAACCCCTCTTTCATGACTCATCCTATGAACAGGCTTAAGTCAGGGTAAAACACTCTGTGATCTAGAATCTGATTTTCACCCTCCATCCTGCCGTCTCCATCTCATTTCCTTTGTAATGTTGGTTGCTCTTCACCTTGAAAGCAACTTTCCACCCAAGCTTTAAGATGCTTTCAGATCTTATACTTAGTGCTCTTCCCCTTATGTAGTGCTCTTTTAGAATAAACTCATTTCTTAGCTAAATTCAGATTTATCTTACCTGAAGACTGTCTAGTGACAGCCCTACAACAATAACAAATACAACCTCAGACATGGCATCACCCCAATTGCCTCTGCCTGTAGATCCCCAGATTTCCAGTGCTCTGCAGCTTCTCTTAGTATAAAAGCCTCCTTGGCTGGGCACGGTGGTTCACGCCTGTAATCCCAGCACTCTGGGAGGCCAAGGCGGGCAGATCACCTGAGGTCAGGAGTTCGAGACCAGCCTGACCAACATGGAGAAATCCCGTCTCTACTAAAAATACAAAATCAGCTGGCCATGGTGGCACATGCCTGTAATCCCAGCTACTCAGGAGGCTGAGGCAGGAGAATTGCTTGAAATTGGGAGGCGGAGGTTGTGGTGAGCCGAGATCACGCCACTGCACTCCAGCCTGGGCAACAAGAGCGAAACTCCATCTCAAAAAAAAAAAAGGCTCCTCCCAGGCCAGGCACAGTGGCTCATGCCTGTAATCCCAGCACTTTGGGAGGCCGAGGCCAGTGGATCACAAGGTCAGGAGTTTGAGACCAGCCTGACCAACATGGTGAAACCCTGTCTCTACTAAAAATACAAAAATTAGCTGGCCATGGTGGCACACACCAGTAATCCCAGCTACTCAGGAGGCTGAGGCAGGAGAATCACTTGAACCCGGGAGGCGAAGGTTGCAGTGAGCCGAGATCATAGCATTGCACTACAGCCTGGGAGACAAAGCAAGACTCCATCTCAAAAAAGAAAAAAAAAAAAAAAAAAAAAAAAGGCTCCTCCTACTGCTGGAGTGATCAGGCTAGGACACCTGCAGGGGAGGCTCCCCAGGAAGAACCAACTAAACTGGGCACACAGTGTCTCTTTGCAGGCTGAAAATTGGCCTCCACTTGGAGTCACTGGCCTCAAGCCTCTCTACCCTAGTCAAGGCTATTTGCTTACCCTTCCATGCCTTACATGGATTTCAAAAATAAAACAAACAAAACCCCACATGTGATGAATCTATCAAAATCACTCAAATTCAGTGTTTATATGAGGGAAGGAAATTGTAAGTCACTTCTATTTTATAGCTCAACAAGAAAAGCACAAGTATCCATTTCAGATAATAAACATCAGTTACTACTTCCATAATGATGAAGCCTTTAGTAAACAAATGGTATTTAAGTTCTTTAGCTATTGCAAAGTCCCACAGAATGTTGCATTAATCTGCCAAGTCCAGATAACAGGAACAGACCAGACTTACCCACTGTCCCAAGTTCTCCAGCCTAAAAAGAAAAGAAACTAAAGTTTTGGTAAAGCTTTATAATTCAATCAGATACCTACCACACATTCTTGTGAAAATATATTCATTTTTTCTGCAGCCAAAATGGAAGAGTTTTCCCCAAATTTTTCCTTGGTAGTATTTCCACTGCTAGGCCCTGAAATTCCATTTGAAATCATCCAACAAAAGACCTAATGAACCTATTACATGGTCTCTGGGGTAATAAAAGTAAATAAAAGTTTTTTTTTTTTTTTTTTTTTTTTGAGACGGAGTCTCGCTCTGTCACCCAGGCTGGACTGCAGTGGCCGGATCTCAGCTCACTGCAAGCTCCGCCTCCCGGGTTCACGCCATTCTCCGGCCTCAGCCTCCCGAGTAGCTGGGACTACAGGCGCCCGCCACCTCGCCCGGCTAGTTTTTTGTATTTCTTAATAGAGACGGGGTTTCACCGTGTTAGCCAGGATGGTCTCGATCTCCTGACCTCGTGATCCGCCCGTCTCGGCCTCCCAAAGTGCTGGGATTACAGGCTTGAGCCACCGCGCCCGGCCATAAATAAAAGTTTTTAAAAAATGCTCCAGCCTGGGTGACATGGTGAAACCCCGTCTCCACCAAAAACACAAAAATTAGCCAAGTATGGTGGCGCACGCCTGTAGTCCCAGCTACTTGGGAGGCTGAGGTGGGAGGATCACTTGAGCCCTGGTGGCAGAGGTTGCAGTAAGCTAAGATCATACCACGGCACTCCTGGGTAACAGAGCGAGACCTTGTTTCAAAAAAAAAAAGAAAAAGACCGGACGCAGTGGCTCACACCTGTAATCCCAGCACTTTTGGAGGCTGAGGCGGGCGGACGACCTGAGGTCAGGAGTTCAAGACCAGCCTGGCCAACATGATGAAACCCCGTCTGTACTAAAAACACAAAAATTAGCCAGGCGTTGCGATGCGTTCTTGTAATCCCAGCTATTCGGGAGGCTGAGGAAGAACTGCTTGAACCCGCGAGGCAGAGGTTGCAGTGAACCGAGATCATGCCATTGCACTCCAGCCTGGGCAACATAGTGAAACTCTATCTCAAAAAAAAAAAAAAAAAAAAGAAAGAAAAGAAAAAAAGTTTTTAGAAAATGGAATAGGGCCTGGGTCCAGTGGCCCATGCCTGTAATCCTAGCACTTTGGGAGGCCAAGGCAGGAGATCACTTGAGCCCAGGACTTCGAGACCAGCCTGGCAACAGGAGGAAACCCCATCACTACAAAAGACACAAAAATTAGTAGGGCATGGTGGCGTACTCCCAGCTACTCCAGAGGCTGAGCCCAGGCAGTCTAGGCTGCCTAAGCTGCAGTGAGCCATGATGGTACCACCACACTCCAGCCTGGGCGACAGAGGGAGACCCTGTCTCAATAAAAAAAAAAAAAATAAATTTGAAATAATTGAACAAATCTTTTCAGGTTAACTAACCCAGGGTGGGGCAGAACTGACTGGACAAGTCTGACTCAACTGTCAGGTCAGGTCGTTCTATCACCTGGCACATCCCCCAGCCCCAAGGTGCTCACTGAAGTGCTCAGCAACCACACTCCTAGTAGACACTGCCTTATGTCTTTTTCAGGCTCTTGCGAAACCTCATTGGGTGGGTTTTCCAGTTTTTAGATACAGTTTTCTAGTTTGACAGTCGGAGAGAGTCCAAAAGGCAGAAATCATTTGTCTTGTCCCCTGAATAACACTATCCAATTTGCCACGTGCCACTAAGGAATGGAAACAGGCTTGGAGAAAAAAATGTCAATGTCCCAGGGGTTAGTTTTTTTTTTTTTTTTTTTTTTTTTTTGAGACTGAGTCTGGCTCTGTCGCCCAGGCTGGAGTGCAGTGGCCGGATCTCAGCTCACTGCAAGCTCCGCCTCCCGGGTTTACGCCATTCTCCTGCCTCAGCCTCCGGAGTAGCTGGGACCACAGGCGCCCGCCACCTCGCCCGGCTAGTTTTTTT